>NC_141602.1:45876235-46035454 GCF_047967505.1 Dipteris shenzhenensis | reverse complement strand
TTTGACGTAAATCCTCTAGGTCTACTACATGTCAGTGATAGTAGGGTAAGCAAACAACTCACTATCCTTGCCGTGGAGCAGGGTTCCCTTGGATCACATTAGCTCATAGATCTCACTCCTTGATTATGCACACGAGTTGACAATAGAGAGACAAAAATCTGGATGACTACACAAGCCCTGCTCCATTGGATCACATTAGCTCATAGATCTCACTCCTTGATTATGCACAAGTAGACAATAGAGACACAAAAATATGGATGATAAATAGGAAAGCAAGAGACAGAAAAAGAATGTTTTCCAATGCTTCTCAAAGTGAGGGCTAATGAACATACAAAACTGTCATACAAAGTACTCCATTTAGGTAGCCAAGTGGTGGTGGGCTGACCAACCTAAAGCTTAAGTGCTGCACCAAACTTAGCACACAACAGTGCTCCTATCCCCATTGGTATGTCTCTCCCTTCTTTCCACATTCTTTAGTAGTAGCTAAGATGAAATTATAGGAGAACAAGCACATAGGCTCCTTATATAGAGGGTGATTCAACCCCCTGCCAAGCTTGCAAAATCAAGTATATCTGGACACTAGTCAACCCAGCCTCATATGCCCACACACCAACCCTAAAATAGTCAACATCATGCCAAATTCAAACCTACCAACTTGCTCTTGAGAGCCACATCGTCGCCTAGAGTGTTGACCACATGGTATCTTTGGTGCTTACCAATGTGGCAGCCAATCCAAGCCTCCTAGAAGAGCCTCCATTCATGTGGTTGCCCATTGTGGACACCACACCCAACAAGCATTGCATATATTCCTCACATGGCACATGCATCAATCCCCAAAGTAAACATAACATGAAATCTCAAGTGTTAGCCCTGATGCCTAGCCCATATAGCTCACATGTGAGACTACTTTTTTGACAAATGTAACTGAAGTTGTCTACTTGCTATCTCAATCGCTTGCCATCTCACGAGAAAAACCTGCTTCTTATTATGCTGTGAAACTAATGTAACATGCATAGATCCAACTCCGCTCTTTCCCTACATGAGCGCATGTGATTGTACTTCTACTGGTAGCAGCAAGAGGACTTGCACATATTGTCTCAACTGGAAAAATAAGCCACACATGGAGGAGATAACACATGATTTCCCCCCGAAATTATTCGGCTGATTCAAGGCTCCTCCATGAGCTATGCATCTTGCTCGCTGATCCTATAAGAGACCTGCTGAAGGCCACCTAAGTAGGCAGCTTCCTGTTGTACATGTCAGACGGTCTACACTAGATATAAGTTGCCTACTTAGGTGGCCTTCAGCAAGGAAGGGAGTGCTTGTCCCTTTGACCTGTGCACCTTGCTACCCTACAAGACAGCCAAGGGTGAAGTCTCCCTCTCGGCTATGTCTGTAGCAATCAACCTCCTCTAGTCATCTTGGATGATGGCCCAAGACATGCGGCTGTGCTGCTTCAAACTGCTCCTCAACGGCTACTCCATTGGATGAAGCATGAGCCCCCAAAGCCAACTAACTTGTAGTCTATTCTGGCCAACCTAGGCTTCCAGCGAGCCAACCCGGTTTGCTTTCCAACTATCCATCTTGGTTGAGGTGCACTTAAGCTTGATGGGCTAAAAATGGGTAGCACATTGGCTGCCATGTGGGAAGCATACTCAAATAGAAAAGCCAAAGAATAGGGCTACCACATGGGTAGCACACAGGCTGCCATGTTGGTAGCACACCTAGGGACATTACCTAGCTGTTTGGAAGACCTTAGAGCCTAGAGAAGAGTCGGAGCAGCCACCACAGAGAATGGAACCCTACCAACAAGTTTTGCGATGATACGTGGTAGCCTAGCCTATATGTGCCTACTAGGAGGCCTAGTAACCTAATGAGTTAGGTCTGGTCTACTACCCCTAAGGGGTGTCCTACAGGGCCCCTATAAGAGCCTACAAAGGGCAGCTATAGGGGCTTTTATCGCAGCACGTAGGTAGGCCCAGATGTGCCTTGAATAGGGCCATATTTGCCTCGCACCCCAAGCATCTCCAAGGGCAAACGTTGCAGCATATGGGCCCATGTGAGCCCTAAACAACCTCAAATCTAGGTAGGATAGCTCCACATAGGAAGTGAAGAATCTCTTCCTTCCATATAGTATATCCCCCTTTATTTATACAGTTGTACTCGGACCCTTGGGAAAATTTAACCAATTTATTTTCCCTCTTCAGAGGACCCAATTACCCCTTAGTTCTCACACTTACCTCACCACTTCCACTTGTGCTTTATGAGTGTATCCTCTCTCACTTTCTATCTCTATTTAAGTCAACAACAGTTAGTAGGAAAGAGATTAAGTTAGTCTTCTCCCTATGACACATGTCCCTATGTCTCACAAATGGTGTGACTATGGAATTGTTTCATGCCATAATGTAGAGAATTACAAGATTTAAGAATGTGCTTTGGGATACAAATTCTTACAATTGTGGGTACAAAAGAGTTGAATTGCTATCATGCCAAGAGAGGGGATAAGGAGATTAGGTGTTTCCCAATGTGGACATCATTTACCATAAAGGAAACAATCACAAGGGTCTAGGGGTTTTGTCTAGAAGAATGGCTAGCCATTTTATGCAGCATGTAATTTCCCAAGATTTGTCTTATCTCACCTGATACCTGCCACGACTAAACATCTGTCCTTTGATGAGCTAATCTATTTCCATGGTACCAGAGTTACGAAACTCCTAATCAGAACCTTGATCAATTCACAACGCTGGTGATTTAGGACACCTTTAGGATAGTAACAATTTCAACAACTGGGCTAGTTTAGGACAGTCTAAATTTTAACAACGGCACATATTAGACAATAACAAGTATATTACTTTTTGTTTGTGAATTTCACACTTAGCAAATAACAATATATTGCTTTTCATTTCAGAATTTCACAATTTCAATCAGTAAACTGATGTTTGTCTTGAACCAGCATCGGACTGGTTTAGGACAATCACATTAATTCCAA
Organism: Dipteris shenzhenensis; assembly: GCF_047967505.1. Classification (NCBI taxonomy): domain Eukaryota; kingdom Viridiplantae; phylum Streptophyta; class Polypodiopsida; order Gleicheniales; family Dipteridaceae; genus Dipteris; species Dipteris shenzhenensis. The sequence goes on along the minus strand of NC_141602.1, from coordinate 46,032,465 downwards.
TCCATCCCGGTCTAGAAATTAAGTGGTATATGACCCGATCTAGAAATTAAGTGGCATATGACCCAGTCTAGAAATTAAGTTGTATATGACTCGAATAGCATGAAAGTAAATTTAACTAATTTAAGTACTAAGAAGCATAGTAATTAACCACCATTGGGACCATCAACAACTAATGTTTGTTCAACCATGCTTGTTCAAGACAATCACATAACTAGTGATTGAGCAGAAGCAGCGACCACGGTTGCATGATGTTCCAACCACTGGGCTGGTTTAGTAAAATAACAATATATTTCTTTTCTAATGTAAAATATATTTCTATTCACTTCTGCTCAACCATGCCAGTGGGCTGGTCAACAACTAATGTCTAGTCAACCACCCTGGTTCACAACAATCACATAAAAAGTGATTGAGTTGAACCAGCCACGGTTGCATGATGTTCCAACCATCGTGTTGGTTTAGTAAAATTACAATATAATATTGCTTTTCTATTTTGAAATATATTGTTGTTAATTTATGCTCAACCACGCCATCGGGCTAGTCAACCATGCTGGTTCTGGACAATCACATAATTGGTAATTGAGCTGAACCAGTAGATGATTGCATGATGTTCCATCCACCACTGGGCTGGTTTAGGACAATAACATTTAGTCCTTGCAAGTAAGCTATCCCAAAGCTCAATCACAAACAACCACCGTGTTGGTTTAGGCACCACTAACCTACGTTGTATCAAGCATGTGTATGACGTGCTCCTCGAAAACCTTGCATCCCGTCCACTTTTTACAAATGTCCTTTCTATTTGGAGAAACTCTCATATTTCATTCCAAAACATCGTCATTTAGCAATGACTTTTGCACTTAGGTTGTCTCTCCTTTACTTGCATTCTGTTGAAGCTCAAAGACTTCTCCGACTGAGACGATCGTGCATTGCTTTTGTCCTACGTTCAATCGCGGGAGCCACATTGGTCCTTCCGATTGACAACATCTTCAACATTGTGCAGCCAAGCCATTTCTCCTTTGTTTCAAGGGACACCAACATAGCTAATGTCACCCTCTTTGCAGCTAGTTGATCTAAGCTGTGCACCCCTTTCACTTTTTATAGGCCATTTCTCAAGTTAAAGAGCATTGCCTCTTGGGCGTGCATCTCCCAAGGTGTTGATAGGGTTGTTATTCTATAAATTTTAGGGTGTAGGCTAAAGATTGTGAAGACACGAGACCGGTATTCACCTGAACGGCCTGATGTTGCTGCCTCGAATGCTCCCACCAATCGTGACACCACAGCTTATGTTCTTTTCTCCGATGGCAATGATCGAATGCATGCATCTGCAACCGCTTCCTATTGCTGCTCTGCAAGGAGTCTTCTTTCTTCTCATTGTTTCTTCACTCTCAAAGTTTGTAAAAGTATCTTCCATTGCGGTTTTTTTTATTGTGCCATTTCTTTACTTGTTCCTTGACCAGGCTTTTCAACTTTCCTATCTCGCATCCTCTGTTTGCTTCTCTTGAAAGCCATGGCGGGCTGCATGTTGCCATTGATGCCATGGCCATGATCATTCTAGAATAAACCTAGAGAAGCTAGCCAATGAGGCAAGCAAAGAATAGAAGACAACTTACTTGAAAAAAGACAATCTCAAACCAAAGTCTACACAAGGTCGTGTCGAGGTGTTGTAGGGTGTTTGCAGTGCGGGGCAAGGTGCAGGAACTTAATGTTCCAATATTTGATGGGTCGGAGGTGTGAAAATTCAAAATTCATGGGAGTAGCAAAGTTCTCAGCCATCGGTTTTCCCCCCTCCGACGATACACGTCAGTAGAATTGGATATCCCAAACAAGCGGAAAGTGGCCTCAAATGCTTCAAAAAACAAATAGGCCAAAGGGAATGCTATCAAATTTGATGCTGCGTATTATGAGATGAAATGAACTTTGGCATGCTTATGAGCCATATAGCAAGCAAGTGCATGGAAAAAGAAACAATTCAAAATTGTAAATATTGTTGGATTTATTAAAAGATCTTTGCACATGCACAAATTGCACATTTTCAACTTCTTTCATTTTATGGTGAATCTAGATACCAATACCAACAACTATTAATGTTTTAAGACCACCATGCAGTAGTCCCACTAGTTTGTATTCCAAACTTTTTCGCTTTGGTTTTCAACAAATCAAAAAATAGTTATGGAGTGTGCCCTCAAATGGGTGTGCATCACTTTAGCACAACATTGAAGGCCCGTTAATCCATGCCTTGTCATTGGCTTGAGGGGAAGATCACATAGTGTACTTTTGAATGATTACTTGGTTCCATGTATATACAGAACAAAATTTTGATGTTTTTGAATAAACAGCTATATCCTATAGTCTTCAAGATGCATGCTTCACATGCAACATAACACTTGTAATTCTTTAACACTCTCATGTCAAATCCGTATTCCATACTTTTTTGGTCTCATGTTCAAGTTTGAAATGTTTACTACAACTTGAAGACAAATTTTGCCGAATTCTATTGAGCAATGTATAAGTTTATGGGTCACGGAAGATACACCCATGCAAACAATGACCCTGACAATATTATTTCCTTTGTAATGTGATTTTGTAATGATTATGATTTGCTAGGAAAGTTTGTTTCCCTCAATGATGATGGTCTTTATGTATGGAATTCATTGCAATGTGAGAATACATGAAAGAAAAAGAAAGCATCGTTTTATAAATATTATTAGACTCTCTCTCTCTCTCTCTCTCTCTCTCTCTCTCATGTCTTTGCATGCATGCATACACACAGCCCCCCCACACATGCACACAGGCATGCACATATGCATAATATTATTTCATTTATACCAATAAAATTTGAAACCAAATACAAAATAAAGTATACAATAAAATGAGAGTTTACAAAGCCATGTCACAATGTAGCAATATTGTTTATATTCTTCGAGCACATAAATTGAATGCCAAACCAAATGCTAAATAATAAAATCTTGCTAAATTTTGAAAGGACAATTATTATTAAATTACATACAAGATATCTAAAATAAATATCATTTTGTTGAAATGTGCTTTCAAGTAGGCCACCTTCCAATTCAGATTGAAGTACCTTATGGTACCCCAAAAAGTTCCGTATGGTATCCCAAAAACTCCGTTGGGGGACCCTAAAAAGAATGTTATGGTATCCCAAAAGTTTCTTTTGAGACTCCAAAAAATCCCTTGTGGTACCCTCAAAATCCCAAATCTTTCTGAGACTCCAAAATTCCTTTGTGGTACCCTAAAAAATCCATTATGGACCCCAAAATGTTCCCTTGTAGTATCCCAAAAGTTCTCTTATAGTACCTATAAAGTCCCATGTTGCAACCTACAAATTACCTCTTGGTACCTCTTCAATGTTGCAATGCCTAATAGTACCTTTCGAGGTATCTTATAGAGTCATAGTGCCCCAACATACCATCCAAAGTACATTGTAGAAGCACCCCAAGGTACATTGAATTGAACGTGCAAGTCTTTAATGGACATGATACTTTAGTGCATCTCATATGCACCCGCTTTAATGCCCGTGAAAAGTATCATGCCCATCCGATATGGTCTTCATGCTAAAATAAATCTTTTGGTATCCCAAAATGCTCCTTGTGGGATACCAAAAGTCTATTAATTTATTTTCATCGCCAATCACATGTCTTCTTATCCTCATGGCCGATCCTGTAAAGATTGGGTTGCAAAAGTTACACTTCCACTTTTGCCGCCCTAGCATTGTAACAAAATCTTGCAGTTTTGAAACACTTTGGCCTTCTCCTTGAGATTGGTTTGGAGGTTGACATTGTTCTAGCCTAACTTCTCTGTCCGCCATGGTTGCTGTACATGTAAAAGAGAAAAACATCTCAATTATTAATATGTTTTCTGCAACTCAAGACAATGTCACTAACATGTCATTGATAACAAATTTATGTTTGCTAGACCTCAAGAAAGAGCAACCATCCTATCGTCTTGCCCCCTCCCGACATAAATGGATGGTTATAGATGTGGTAATATGCCTGTAGAAATAGGTGTGGGATGGCAAGTTGCCTTTTCCCATGTCCCGCTCTTTCTCAAGTAAGCATCTATCTGCACTATGATCATTCGCATCATCATGTTCTATATGCGAATGTTGGTATTTCACACACACTAGTGCAGTAGCTAGCAATGTCTACATTTGCACATATCAAAAAATTTTGTTTGAAACTACGAAGTCAAGGATACTACCTAGGTTGAAAAATATCTAACATAAGTCTAGACATCCAAATTTCATACCTATATAATATCAACTAATTGTTCTGAGATAATGTAGGACTTTTCTTTGCACATAAATGTGCAATGTATAATACCACTAATTTCCTCTTACAACCAAACTTAGTTTGCAATGATCTCTAACGTATAATGTGCGTGTTGATACAAGCTAGCAATTGCAAGCTACACAACCGGCTAGACTTTCATCAAGTTGTTATCAGCTGGCAAATGCAAGCCACAATTGGCGAAAGCCAAGTATTTTATTATAACTAATAAGTACATATAAACTATAATTTAACATTTTCCATGTGTGAGTGGTTACCAATCGACATATGCGGATCACCCACTGGCACATGGTTCAAATGTATTTTATACCTATATGCGAGTAGTTACAAGTCGGCATAAGCAGATTCCCCACTGGCACATAGATATTTCCAATTATTGTCATATATTTTTAACTAGTTTTTTGATATCTATGTATAGGCAATATAACTAGTCAACTATTAAAAATGTGTTATTACACTACATTTTAAAAGCTAATTTCTATGCAAAAGAAACTTTTCTCCTTTTCTTTTTGTGAAAAAAACTTTAAATATATTTACATGAAAACATTCTTGGAAAAATAAAGTTTCAAATCAACAACCGATAACCTATCAAATTTAAGCTACACATTTATCCATTTTGCATCCAAGTGTGGGTGGATATTAGCTAGCCTAAGCAAGCCCACCATCGACATTGGACACTTTTTAAAAGGATATGAAAACTCACAAAGTATTTTGGAAGCTTTCTTAATCCTTTCTTCCTTGTCCTTCTTTGTTTTTTTTGAGACTCTAGCAAAGCTAGATTCTCAAGAATGTGAATAGTACAAGGTCGGTGCAGTTTATATAAGAAAATGGACCATGTGGCATGTTTCTATTACTGCGCGGTATATACCACAACCCTACACGGTATAGCCTGGGACCGTGCGGTGTAGACAATCCCCATGCGGTATAACGACCATGATACCACACAGTAGTGTGGTTTTGCCATGCAATAACAAGCTGGAGCCGTGGTCCCTATCAAAAATCGTGGCGTGGGTGGTTTAAAACGCTCTTAGGGGGGTCAAAAAATGTTTAAAATGTTTTAATTTGATGAATTAAAATGCCCGTTTTAATTCCCCGCAAATCCCTGTATGAAACTCAAAGTACCCCAAGGTACTATCCAGCCTACCCTGGGGTATGGCATTAGCCAGTCAACTGGTCATCCGAATTAAATTCCCAAATTTTATAAAGAATTTAATTTTTTAAAAATGTTTTAATAGTTTATCATTCCCATTTATTTAATTCCCTGGCCAATCCCTGGTCCGAAGCATAGATTCATTTGTTGTGGGAGTATATGGAGACGTCAAAGATTTGGAAGGAGTTGTTTAAATGGATGCATGTTGCAAGAAGTTTGATTAAATGGAGTTGTAAGAAAACGTTGCTAGGAGACAAAAAAGAGTTAATAGTTCTACAATATGAAGTGTTTCAGATCATATGAGGGACTGCCATAACATAGATATGAGATGCCGAAAACATCAAGATTTTTAGAAACATTCCATTCAAAGAGGAATGCAGTTAAAGTGTTAAGCTTAAAGCTCTGGGATATTAAAGGTTAGAGGATTAAAAATTGAGGGAATTAAGTATTTTTCTAAGCTTCTTGAAGTGAATGTAGCTATATAGACTACCCTTTTCATATTTTAATATAAATCTGAAAAAACTAGGTCTGGGTAGGTAGCTGTATTGGCAGAGAATATGTTTTATTATGTTTTTTAATTTTAACATATAACCACATGTTTTGTTTTTAGGAAAATATCAATTTGCATTTGGAACACGGCACTTTGAATTCAACACATAGCACTTTACATTTTGCAAATAGTACTTTGCATTTAGCCCATGACCGCACATTTATTTAGGGGAAGAGTTGCCACACTTCCTCTCCAAAATTATAGGACCAAGGAATGTGGACTTATTTTTGTTCATTTCTTTTCACAAAGCAATTTGAATTTTGCACATAGCAATTTGAATTTGGCATATAGCGCTTTTATAGTACTTTGCATTTAGCACATAACCACACATTTTTGTGGGGGGAGTTGGCACACTTTCTCTCCAAAAATTATAAGACCAAGGAATGATTGCATGTGGTACATAGAAATTTAAGTTTAGCACATAGAAATTTGCATGTGGTACATAGCCCTTTGCACTTCTCAGATACTTGATATGGAAAAGAAGAATTTGTATTGTTTTCTTCACATTAATAAATGGGTCTTTTCTTTGGAAAAATCTATCATGTCTCAATTGGAAATACTATGAAATCAAAATTCTTGGAAGCCTAACATAAACTTACTCTTCTTTGATTGTATAACTTTGTAAGCATTGAGCCAGGTTGAAAGTCTAGTTTAAGATCGAATATTTCTTCTTCCAAATCATTTCTTTGACCACCTTTGACAATCCCTTATGGTATTACTACTTGACACAAGGATTTCACTTTCTTTATGAATGTTTAGACCATTTTTTTTTCAACTATGGGCATCTGTGGTGTGTGTCTCTATTTGAGGCTCTGCATAAAGGGATGTAATGAAATTAGAGAAGTTTCCTAAATCTGATGGCAACCAACCATTTCTTAAATCTTTACCCATAGAATTCCTTGAAAAGGTACTATAGATTTCTTACTAATATTGTATTTAGGCATCCTGTTTTGAAACTCCTCTTCACGGAATGACAATAGTTGTATTGTAGTAAAAAAATTCTCAATTACAGAACCTCTTATTATTGCATAACCATGTGGGTTAGCAGTAGTGACCTAGAGGGGTGTGTGAGGGTATGTTAGCCACAAGGGTTGACGTTTTGGATCTCCAAGCAGTTGTAGTCTTCAACGGCTGCTTCTCTAATTGTCAGACGGTTCTATACCAAGCTATTACTAGCATTCCGAGGTCATTGTGTACAGAGATGTTGTACGAGCTATTCCTCCAGAATACTGTCTTCTTTAGCGTTCTGTCATTCTCTTGTATATTTGTATTCCATTCTCGTGGATGTCATGTGTATCGTTTTTCTATTGTTTCTCATAGCGTCTGTGCGTATTTATGATGCTACACATTGGCGATCACGATGTGGATTCCTACCATCATGCAAGGAATTCGTGATTGGGCAATTGAGCGCTCATGTCATCCGCTCCTTGCCGTCATTGCAGAGGAACTTCACATGGAGGTTTGCATGTAGTTGCACTCACTCTGGAGGAGATTTGGGAGGAGATTGCTGCGGTGAGAAGGCACATCTGTGGATTTTAAGATGAACTCCATTGGATGCGATCTGACCCCCAACATCTTGCTTACAGTCGAGCGAGTGCGGAAATTCCAGTGAGTGAAGAATCTCATCCGGTGGTCGTGGCAGTGCATTTTGCGGTTGTTATCTTCCCAGTAGGCATGCATGTGCACACGCTCGAAAGGACCTCCTAATCCCTTGACACCGACGATGCGACTGCGAGCAGCACAACAGTGATCCTAAGCATGGAGACGACAGTCCGCAAGAGGCTTCGAGAGGGTTCAATCGGCATCGGAGTCCACCTGCGTAATCAGTTTCACCGCCAAAGCTACGGGTAGGGGTCTCGATTGATGCACGTTAGGTGCTAAGTGCATCCTGGTCTCCAACCACGGTTTTGATGGCCTCTCGCAATCTCTTCAGTCAAGGAAGGCCATCTGGGGGAGCACCAAACGTTGGAGGCGCTGTGATGGCTGTGGCAGCTCCTGCGGTTGTGGCAGGTAATGTCAAGTATGCCAAGTTTTTGGGAAAAAGGTCAAATGACCCCGATGTGCATGTTCGGATGTTCGAAAAGGTGTATGGGATCAACAATCCGAGAGTTGTGGTAAGGCTATGGGATCAACCTTATCGGGTAAGGCGGCATGCTGGTTGGAAGAGTACGTAGTGAACCATTTCACCACATATGATGCGGCTCCGGGGGGGTCACTCATCATATGTAACCCTATCACGTGAGTTCAACAGAAGGATATTTTTTATTTCTAAAATTTACAGAAATAAATATACATAAGGGACTATTTAAAATAGTTTTGGAAAAAATTTACAGATTTGTATAGAAAGGGGTACATTTTATTAATGAAAAAATTTACAGATAAGGGATTTTAAATATAGGCCTTGAACGCATGTGATATAGAGGGTTTATACATAGTGACCCCCCTGAGTGATGCGGCCCGCGATGCATTCTTGAGGCGGTTTCATCAAGAAAAAATGATTCTGCAAACTCTGGAGAGATTATGTAGCTTGGAGGAAGGCGATCAGCGTGTGGAAGGTTATGCATCCAAATTCAATTTACTCTTGCAACGTGCGCTTGCGGCTCAAAGCCCTACTCAAGAGGTATTGACTACTTCATTTCGGGGCTATCACGAGATCTATGGATGGCGTTGGCCATAGTGGATTGGACACAGACAACGCTCATGGCGGTCATGGCGCAAACAATGGGAGTGGGGGACTCGCTGCACGAGAGGACATCCAAAAACCGCAAATCTGAGAAGAGCAAATCCAAGAAGAAAATGTCCAAATCAAAGAATTTAGATGACAGTGAGGAAGATTCGGATGCGACTAGTTCGGATGGAAGGTTTGAAGGTACCAGTTCGGAGGATTCTGACTCGGAAGCGAAGAAGAAGACCCGAAGAGCCTCTAAAGGGGTTAAGGGCACGCCAGTGGCTTTTGGAGAAGGATCCATACCTAAAGGCTTGAAGGGGATATGGTGTACTCATTGCCGCACTCTTGGTCACTCCGCAGTCGATAATGCCAATTGGTGTGCGATTTGCTTGACTAATACACACCACGGTGGGATGCCATTACAACGGGCATGGTGAGAGAGCGGTTGGTCAGCAGCAAGATACGGCTGCATCTTTTGTGTAAGAAGATCCACAGCAAGCAAGCGTTCCAGCCCCAGCAATAGATGTTCCAATGAGGCGGAGGTGGCTATGGCCGCGGATGCAGACGTGGAGGTGGGGGTCATGGTCAGAATCGACTGAAAACCTGTCTATTTTGCTTGGGCGAAGTCCATTGGCGGAACGAATGCCTGGACACTCAGGAGAAAAAAATGTCTGAGAAAATGCCCAGCACTTGGATGGTACACATTCTTGACAATGGTGCCTAGAGATTAGCATAATCATTCGTGCTGGTACCAAGCTACGTGAACCAACTCCCAAGAATGGTGACAAGATGTTGGATTGGTCAGTAGCTTAGGAACACGTGCCATACCAAGTCTTCGAGTTGGTGACAAAGGAGCCACCATTGATGTCTTTGTCCAAGTCTGCAATGATGCCCAGTGAGGTGCGTAAGGTGCAGTTTGTGGAACTTGTTGTTCAATCAGAGGCAGAGACTCAAGCCAAGTTCAAATTACACTTACCAGGAAATGGTTCGAAGGTAGTCAAAGCATTTCCATTGTTGGTTTCTAACCAAGCCAAGAGGCGGGCAAATTCTCTGCAAAGGGAGCCAAGGCTCGAGTGAATTTTGGAGGCACCTATCCAAATTTCATTGGGTAGATTGCTTAATCTGGTTTTGGGACTCTTTTGGGATTCCGCCAGCAATTGTTGCATTCCCTGCACACGGAGTCTATACCAGAAGAGGTGGAGCTATGTCAAGCTGATTCATGCCCAGTTGTGGCAGATCCTTTGACCGACATGAGAATTTCAGTGATTTCCGCAAAGGCACAAGGTTGGACTTTTGCTCAGGTGCTGGTAGATGGTGGTTCGGGGGTCAATATTGTCACACTGAAGACCTACCAAGAAATGGGCTGGATATCTTGGGAGGCGGTGCCATTCTTAGTCTGCATGGCTGATCAACATCGGGTTCGACCACTCAGAATCTTGCATGCCATTGTTCTGGAGGTGGCGGGCATATCATTCATGGTGTCCTTTGTCGTGCTCAACATGGAAGCTGCAACACCAGAGTATATCGTCCTTTTGGGTAGGTAGAGAGGAAAGAAGAAAGTGCGGGTCACAATGGGAGTGGTGGCACCATTGGCAGATGCGATCCGTCGACCTGTGTTGGCCGAGATGGTGAACATGGCAGACAGATTGGAGGATGAGGAGGAGGAAGCCTTTCTCAAGGAAAATCTAGAGTTGGTTCCTATCTTCACCATCAATGTGGAAGGCATTACAAACAGTTACATGCATCAAAGTTGCCCAGCGGACACGGTTAGCCCTGTTCTGGAGGAGGATTCTATGCCCCAGCAAGTAGCAGCAGAATTGGATATATACGAGATCTCCTACAGTAGGAGAGAAACTTCAAAGAACGAATGAGAAGAGTCACGTGAGTTCAAGAGGATGCTCTAGATACGGTTTATCTCAGAGCGAATGGCGCATCTAAACCAGTCAAAGTCAGCACTTTGTTGACAACTGAATTTCGGAGTGAATTGATTTCCCTATTGCAGGAATTTTCTGATGTGTTCGCCTAGGACTATGCGGATATGAAGGGTCCAGATCCAAAATTTTACCAACACCAGGTCAACCTCATACTAGATGTCATTCCGACGAAGATACAGAGGTATCGTATGAATCCGCATATGGCCAAGCAAGTGCGTGAAGAACTAGAGCGCTTGTTGCGGGTGGGATTCATTGTGTCGATTGAAAATCTAGAGTGGATCTCCTTGATTGTCATCGTGCCAAAGAAAAATAAGAAATTATGGATTTGTGTCAACTATCGTAAGCTGAATGCGGCCACCGTAGCTGATCCATTTCCCTTGCCCTATATGCATCCTATGCTCAATGAAGTGGCAGGGCATGAGGTGTATTCCTTCTTGGATGGATATAGTGGGTACAACCAAATCCAGATGGCTCCAGAAGACTAGCCCAAAACATCATTTATCACATCCTAGGGGTCTATGTATGCACAGTTATGTGGTTCAGATTGCGGAATGCTCCCTCGACCTTTTAGCAAGCAAGCTAGTTCTTCTGTTCAACATGCCTTGGAAAAATGCCCGGGAAGTTGAAATTGCGATGGTCGGCTAGCATAGCTGCCATGCAACTCACTGTCATAAGGGTGGGATATTGGCAATCTGAATTACAACTCTTGAGCCATTGTTTGCATGTACCAGTTGCTTGCTACTTGCTCTTCATCGCACTTTTAGTTCTCTTGAGTGCATTTGCCTTCCAGCTCTCATCGGCATTCATTGTTATCTCTTTTCTTCTCCTTATTTTCTTTGCATTCGTACAAAGTAATAAAAAATTATTAAAATTTATAAAAACATCATACGTGGGTGAAGGAGAAGTTAGAATTGCTTTTCATGGCACAATGCTAAGGACAGCCCCAACACAATGTACAATGTAGCGAAGGAGAGAAGCATGGCATATATCACCATTCGAAGAAATGAACGCTCAAAAATGGCCACTTTGAGCGACGAAGCAAAACTTTCTTCGAGTAATCAAAAATTGCTTTGACATGGGACCGTCACAGTCGACGACCATGAAGGAAACGACCTGCCAAAGCAAGAGTAAGAAGAAATATCTTGTTTTTCAGCTTTATAAATTAGGGAGACTTGTTTCTGGTGTAGAGCAAAGATTTTCAACATTTTCAACCGCGGACCCGATAACATAATAGTGCTAATAATGCCAATGGGTTTGATCTACATAGTAAACATCTTTGCCTCCATTGAGGTTTTCATCGGCGATCCGCTGTGTCAATTTGCAGCTTTGCACCTCCCACTGTGTTTGCCCTCGATAGAGATATTCGTCCTCTTCAAAACGGACTATTGCATCAAAAAATGATTCAGACAACGACGGCTCTTCATCTGATGGATGAACATGGGCCTCGGAGAGTTCTAGAAAAGAAGCACAGGAATCTGTAGATTGTTGCTCCTGCACGATGGCCGCGTCGACGGATGGATGGCAAATAGCGCCAGCTCCGCCCAGGAAATCGGATCGACAGGTCACCTGATCATCGGAAATAGTTGAAGAAATGGACTTAGCGCCCGAGAATTTGTCATATCTTGCACCTTCTGCCAAAGCAGCACTCTGAATAGATTTGGGTGATAGAGAACTGGGAAGCAATGGAGGAGGGCAATCCGGCAAATTCAGTGGAGGAGCGGAGGGACCTCGAAGGCAAGCAGAGGCTGTATCGTAAGCACGAGCGGCTGCCTCGGGTGTGAAGTAAGAGCCCAACCAGATGCGGGACCTCTTGTGAGGTTGGCGGATCTCGGAGACCCATTTACCCCAGGAGCGTTTGCGAACGCCACGGTAACGAGTGGGCTTTGTTTGTGGTGTATTTGCAAGGCTAGTGCTAAGAGAATGATCGACGTATTGCATGGCGGACTGGCTAAGAGGCTAGGGAAGCAAGCTGAGCTAGCTGTGCAGAACGAAAGTGAGTGGTGGAAAGTGAATGGTCGTTCATCTCTTTTGAACTCGATTTTGGCTTGAGCCGCAAGCCCGCCAGGTCGCATTGAATATTAAGAAATACATGGACGGGAGTCCACGAAGCTTCTGTCACTCATCCCCCTTCTCATTCTCTCACGTTTTGCTCGTTCATTTTGACTCGGAAACTACGTCACCGTACCCATCATCCCTCACGTATCTGGTCCATTTGTGACTTTTAATGTAATCCAAAGGGCAGGAATTATAGGAGGAACAACAAAGGAACAACACATTGCACTTCCGGCTCGAACAAAGTTGATGCGATTATGTTTCACGAGGAGACTCTTGTGGTAGTTTTTTATGATTTTGCATGTTCAGTAGCCTTATATGCTCACTCGTCTTCAAGCCATGCACTCTTTTGGAGCCATGCAATCATGCACACATATGCAACTACTTTTGTAGACGTACTCACTTTTGGAATAACAAAAGCCATCAATTATAGCTTGTTTCTTACATGTGCAAGAAAAAGACATGATATATATATATCCCAATGAGAAAAGGTACCTTGAAATTGACTTGTGAATCTTTCATGTGGACTTCCCAATGATAAGCACCACAAAAAAGTTCAATTTGAATGTGCCCTCCAAAAGAGCTTTTAAGCCATTAGAAGCTATCCCACAGCTCCCTTTGCTGCTTCTCTCAGTTGTAGCAATGATTATCTAGAAAATATGCAAAATGTAATTCATAGTTTCAGTAAGTTATATGTCTTTACACAGTCCCATTCAAGTTCAAACTATCTATACTAGAAGTTGATTTCCACATCGAAGTTGAGATTATTTGTCATTCAAGCATTTAAAACTTCGAAAAGCGTCTTTTCACATGATGAAGGTATGTATGAAAATTGTTGGTTCACTGAACTTTCGCACTTCATGGGATCAGCAGTCCCAAGTCCTTCGCTTTGCCTTACGTATCATTCAGTGATAACTTGTTCGTCCACTTAAAGATTTCTTACTTTGGCTTCAGTCATACTCTCTCTCTCTCTCTCTCTCTCTCTCTCTCTCTCTCTCTTGTACATACATCCATACATATATACTTGTCTCCCTCTCCTCCTCTCCTCTCCTTAAAGTCAACCCATTCCCCATTGTTACATTGTGATCAAAGAACTTAACATCTCCGATCCTTCCTAATTTAACTTAGCTGGAATATTTTCTTACCTTCAAGAATATCTTCAGCTAAAAGGTTCTCTTCGCTTCATGATATCTTCACCATACAACATACAAGAAATAGGGTTCTTGAAGGCTCAGTGGTGGAGTTGATAGAAGTGGGTGATGCTGCTCACTAGAGTTGATGATGAGGACATGATGAGGATCTAGCCCTAAGGGCTCCAATGTAGCTCTAATTGGATAAATTCAACAATAATGCATATTCGAATTATGATGATTGGGCAATCAAATGAAGTAGCAAGTATATATATGGTTCTTGAAATAACTTCATTACCCTAGTAGATGACCTGCATTTGCTTGTGTTCCTATCACTACAAAGGATTGCTCTATGATTTTTCCTTTGATTGATTGTCGAACATATGGGTGAGAAGCCCAAGCACGTGAAAATAACATACATTGACCAAATGCTCTAATGTAGCTCCAATGAGAGATTCAATAGACATTTAAGGCTTAAAGAAATTAAAACTTTTGAGGAATACCTTTGATAATTAAAACTATGTAAAATAAACAATGTATTTATTAATTTTGAACTATTTTTTTAAAATTTTGGACTTTGTTCAAAAATCCTTCCCAAATGAAAAGTTTATTGTCTGTAATTATTGTTCCCAAATCAAAAGTGTATTTTATAGGACTACCCTTTCCGCATAAAAAGTTAATTTACTCACACAATCATTTTGCACTAATAATGAGAGAACTAGGTAATATAATTCGCATCTTACTCGAGGTAAAAAATAAGGAAGGAACAAGATTATGAGAGTGTAGGTCAATGGGCCAATCTTTCCCCATATATAGAGTTATAAATATTAGCCCTGCTACCGATTTTAGGGCGAATTTATCAAATTTGAGGCTCTAGAAATTAGCCCACCTTTGTTTTTGGGCTAATTTATCAAATTTAAAGCTCAAAATATTAGCCCAGCCAACTTGGGAAAGCCTCTAAATTAGCCCTTGGGCTAAAATTTGCCCCTAATTTTTCCCTTGAGATTCTTTTACTCTAGCCAAAAAAATTATTTTAAATAATCTTCCTTTAAAAACTTAGCTTTCTTTAAACTATTAACAATTTAAATTAATAAAAATAATTTATACGCATGAAAAATGGTGTGTGTGTGTGTGTTTTGGTAAATCCCATGCACGACATTAATTTACCATAAGACTCATCTAAAATCTCCAAGATATCATAAGAGTGTTAATAAATGCGTTTGAGTCTTTCAAAATTCTAAATTATGGTAGATATGGCCTCACAAGGCCCTGCACACATACGCATGGCACGAACACGTCTGTGGTTTATCGATGGAAGGACATTGGCACATATGGTGGCACATGTGCATTGGACATCCCCATTTAGTTCATCCCTGTCAATGTGGGATTCATGCTGCAGCTTTTGAAGGAGGGGGCGAGGGGGAAAGAGAGAGAGGGGGGGGGGGGGATAGAGGGAACGAAGGGGGGAGGGAAGGAGAGGGGGAAGGGAAGGGAAGAGGAAGGGAAGGAAGGGGGAAGGCAAGGGGAGGGAAAGAGATAGGGGGAAGGGAAAGGAATGGAAGGAGGGGAAGGGAAGGGAAGGGAGGTGGCACATGTGCATTGGATATCCCCACAGGCCTTTTAGTTCATCCCTGTTGATGTCAAATTCTTGCTGCGTCTTTTCAAGGAGAGAAGGAAGGGAAGGGAAGAGGAAAGGAAGGAAGGGGGAAGGGAAGAGGAAGGGAAAGGGAGGGAAAGAGGGAGGGGGAAGGGAAGGGAATGGAAGGAGGGGAAGGTAAAAGAAGGGAAGGGCAAGGGGGAAGGGAACAACGGGAGGGGAGGGTGAGGAAGGGGAAAGGGGAGGGTAAGGAAGGTTTGAAAGAAGGGGATGGAAAGGGAGGGAAGGGAAAGGGGACGAAAGGGAAAGGGGAAGGAGGGAAGGGGGAGAGAATGAGATAAGAGAGAGAGTGTGTGAAAAAGGGACAAAGAGAGAGAGATGAGGGGGGGCACGCTCATCGCTTCTCTCCCCTCTTGGCAAACCCTGATGGCTACAAACAAAAAAGTTTTTTTTTTATAGCGGCAATCGCAACCGCACAATTGCAGCGTGATTAAGAGGGGAAGGGGGTAGTTAAATAAAGGAGGTAAGAGAGAAAGATGAAGGAAGGGGAGAGGAGAGGGGAGGGAGAAGAGGAGAGGAGAGGGGAGGGAGAGGCGAGGGGAGGGAGAGCAGAGAGGGAGAGGAGAGGGAGAAGACAAAGGGAGAGGAGAGAGGGAGAGGAGAGGGAGAACTTGGCAAAGGGAGAAGAGAGAGGGAGGGGGGTAGGAAGGGAAAGGAAAAGGGAGAGGAGGGGGAAAGGGAAGGAGGAGATCCTCAAGTCAATATATAGGTCAGAAAACCCTAAAAGAATTCAAATTTCTTGCTCTTCTTCCTCTGATAGAATTCAAACTTCCCACACTCCCTCCCCCGCTCCTTTCCCTTAGCTTCCCTACAATTCAATTTCTCACTCCCCTCCCCTCCTCTCTCCTCTCCCCTTACCTCCTCTCTTCCCTTCCCCTTCCCTCCCCCCACTCCCCTCTCTCCCTTCTGTTCCCCCTTCTCTCCCCCCCCCCCCCCTCTTCCCTCCCTTCCCTTTCCTCCCCTCCCCTAGCTTTCCCTTCCACCCCTCTTCTCCCCTTCCCTTCCGTTCCCCTTCCCTCCATTCCATCCATGATTCACTCTTTCCCCTACCCTCCCGCAATTGTGGCCACCTTTTTTAACTTACTTTGAAGACAAAAAAAAAAAAATCCTTGTGAATGCATGGATCATAGTCACTCTTTTTAAAAAAACCCCTTTTGTGGCTTATATATAAGGCATGGTCATGAAAATTTACAAATACCGTTACTATGCTTAAATCTTGAATCCTAAATTCTATACCATATACATAACTCCTTATATCTATAACATAAACCCTAACCCCTATCTGCCTAAATGTAATACCTATACATTAAGCCCAAAAAATGCAAACCATATCGAGGCGTGGTGGCTGAATCTCCTTCATAGTTTCATGCCCATCAGAGACTTGCACGTTTGAATAAGTTATCTTGATGCATTTTTTGATCCTTGTGCATGATGGGTGGTGAAAAACATGATATAATGCATTCCCGACCATGAAAACCATATCTTATGGGCAAGGTTCATGAAAATTATTGTGTCCATCAAAGAATTGCACTTTCAAATAAGCCACCTCAAACTGTGTTTTTTGATCGTCGTGCATGACGGGTGGTTTAGAAACATTGTATAATGCATCCCCAAACCATAGTTTATGGGCATAATATTTTTCATGAGGCTTAATATAGGTGCAATTAAGGCACGTGCAAAGTTTTGTGTCTATTAGAGACTTGAACATTCAAATAAGCCACCCCGCCAAGAGTTTTTTTACCGTTGTGCATGATGGCTTGTGAAAAACATGGTATAATGCATCCTATACCATGAAAACCATATCTGATGGGCATGATACCTTGCAAGGGCCTTTAGGTGGCTATAAATGAGGCTCTTGCAAAGTAGCATTCTTATCCAAGACTTGTACATTCAAACAAGAAATCCAGGTGGCTACAAATCATACTCTTGCAAAGTACTGGTCATTCCTATCCAAGACTCGCATATTCAAACAAGACAACTTGAGATCGCTATTTTTTACCATTATGCATGATACTTGTTGAAAAACGTGGTATAATTCATCAACGACCATGAAAACCATATCTCATGGGCACCATACTTTGCACAGGCTTTAGTTTTGGTGCAAATGAGCTACGTAGAAAGTATCAATTATGATTCCCTCCCATCAAAGGATGAATGCTCAAATAAGGCACCCTGAAGTATGTTTTTTTACCCTAGGGTATGATGGGTGGTTAAAAACATGGTATAATGGATTCTTGACCATGCAAACCATATCCTATGGGCACGATACTTTGCACACACCTTACCGTGGGTGCACATGAGGCGTAGAACTATGTTTTTTGACCCTTATCCATAATACTTGGTGAAATTAAACATGGTGTGTCCCTGACCATCCAAACCATATTCGATGGGAACAATACTTTGAGCACGCCTTTGAGATACTGATATAGAAGTGCATGCAATGCATTGTTCCCATCAAAGACTCAAAGGTTCGATTAAGCCACCCTAAAGCATCTTTTTTACCCTTGTGCACGATACTTCGGGAAGTTACACATGGCATATTATGACACTGAGCATGCAAATGGACAATGTACATGCATGTGCTTCAGGTAGGTTACATGTAGACACGTACAAGTGTCATTTTCATCGAGAACTCGCACATTGGAATAAACCATTGCGAAGCATGTTTTTTGACCCTTGTGAATGATACCTTGTGAAAAACATCATGTAATGTGTCCCCGACCATGCCAAAGATATCCGATGGGCATGATACTATTTACACACCATGCCAATGATATCCGATGGGCATGATACAATTGAGATGCATGAAAAGTACCGTGCCCGTTGGAGACTCGCACATTCAAATGAGGCACTCCATAGCAAGTCTTCTACACCTTGTGCATGATGGGTGGTGAGAAATATGGTATAATGCATCCCTAGCCACACAAACCATATACTATACATATTACTTTGCATGTTCCTTGAGGTAGGTGACCTTGAGGTGCATGCAAAGTATCTTACCCATCTGACTGGCATGTTCAAATAAAGTAACCCAAAGCGTGTTTTTAAACCCTTGTGGATGATGGGTGTTGAAAAACATGGTATAATGTGTCCACAACCATGCAAAGCATATCCTCTCGGCATGATACTTTGGACATGTCTTAAGGTGGGTTTTATTGATTTTATTGAAAATTATTATGCTCATCGAAGACTTGCGCCTTTGAGTAAGGCACCTCGGTACATGTTTTTTGATCGTTGTGCATGACAGGTGGTAGAAAACATGGTATAATGCTTCTAGGACCATGCAAACCATATCCTATGGGCAAGACAATTTTTGTGGGTATTAAGGTAGGAAACATGGACGGACATGCAAATTATTGTGCCCATCAGAGCCTCGCACTTGCAAATGAGCCACCCCAAAGTGTGTTTTTGGACCTTGTGCATGATAGTTGGTGGAAAACATGGTATAATGTGCCCACAACCATGCAAACCATATCTCAGACACAATACTATGTATGTGCTTTAGGGTAGTTGATATAGAGGCATGTGCAAAGCATATCAAATGGGCATGATAATTTGCATTATCCAATGGGCATGATACTTGTATAATAGGGTAGCTGATATAGAGGTGTGTGCAAAGGATCCTGCCCATCAGAGACTTGCACATTCGAATTAGTCCCCTCGATGCATGTTTTTTGACCCTTGTGCATGATGGTGGTGAAAAACATTTTGTAATGCATCCTGACCATGCAAGCCATATTCGATGGGCATGACACTTTTCATGAATCTTTGTCTAGGTGACATGGAGGTTCGTGCAAATTATCATTTCCATCGGAGACTTGTAAGTTCAAATAAGGAATCCTGAAGCATGATTTTAACCCTTGTGCATGGTAGGTGGTGGAAAGCATGGTATAATGCATCCCCAACCATGAAATACATATCCAATGGACACAATACTTTTTCCTTAAGGTAGGGTATATGGAGGTGCATGTGAAGAATCATGCCCATAGGAGACTGCACATTCAAATTAGGCACCCTGAAGTGTGTTTTTTGAGTTTTGTGCATGAGGGGTGGTGAAAAACATGGTATAATGCATCCCATACCATGTGAAACATTTCCAATTGGCATGATTATTTGCACAAGAATTAATGGGGATGAAAATGATGCATGTGCAAATTAGAATTCCCATTGGAGACTTGCACATTTAAATAAGACATTTGGATGCTTGTTTTTTGACCCTTGTGCACGACAGGTAGTGAAAAACATGGTATAATGCACCCCAGACCATGCAAATAATATATGATGGGCATGATATTTTGCATGGGCCTTATGGTTGGTACAAATGCATTATGATAAAAGTATCATTCCCATTATATACTCACAAGTTTGAATAAGATACCTTGAATTGTGTTTTTTAATCCTTATGCATAATACTTGGTGAAAAACATGGTATAATGCATCCCCAACCATCCAATGTGCATGATATTTTTCATGCACCTTAAGGTAGGTGGCATTAATGTGCATGAAAAGTATTGTGCCTATCATAGATTCACACATTCAAATAAGCAACCCCAAAGCATGACGGGTGGTGAAAAGCATGGTATAATGCATCTCGGACCATGCAAAACATATCCAATCGGCCTGATACTTTGCATGGGCCTTAAGGTGGATGCAAATGTGAACTTTTTTTTAAAGTTTCATGAATTTTAGATACTCGTATTTTTTTAATAAGGCATCTCGATGGATTTTTTAAAACTCTTGTGCATGACAAGTGGTGAAAACCCGAGGGGGTCTATGTAAAAACTCTATATAGCACGTGTGATCAAGGGGTATTTAAAAAAACCCCTACCTATGGAATTTTTATAACCTATATACACTCCTTTTCTATTTTTTGAGCTGATTAAAGTCTCCCTTATGTATGAAAAAAACACTTTTTGAATTAAAAATCCCCTCATGTATGTATATTTTCTATAACTACATACAAATATAAAACCCCTTTTGTTGATCACACGTGCTATCTTATATATTTTCTTAGTGACCCCCTTGGGGGTGAAAAACATGGTATAACGCACTTGGGACCATGCAAACTATATCCGATGGGCACGATAATTTTCGTGGGACTTAAGGTGGGTATGAATAAGGCATGTGCAAAGTATCATTCCCATTATAAACTTACATGTGTTAATAGGACACCCCGAATCGTGTTCTTTTAGTCTTGTGCACAATGTGAAAAACATGGCATAATGCATCTCCAACCTTCCAAACCATATCTAATGGGCATGATAGTTTGCATGTCTCTTAAGGTAGGTGAATGGATATCATCCACATCATAGATTCCCACATTCAAATAAGCCACCCCGAAGCATCATTTTTTATGTTTGAGCACGATGGGTGGTTAAAAACATGGTATAATGCACCCAGGACCATGCAAATCATATCTGATGGGAATAATACTTTGCATGAGCCTTAATGTGGGTGAAAATGAGGTCTATTTAAAGTATAATGTCCATCATAGAGTCATGCATTTGAATAAGACACCCCAAAGCATGTTTTTTCATCCTTGTTTGAAACACTTGGTGAAAAACATGGTATAATGCATCCTCGACCATGCAAACCATATCGAATGGAAAGAATAATTTTTATGCTTCTTAAAATGGGTGACATGGAGGTGCATGCAAAGTATTATTCCCATTAGAGACTTGCATGTTTGAATAAGTCACCTGGATCCCACCTTTTTTCATTGTTGTGCACGACAAGTGGTGAAAAACATGGTACAATGCCTCCCCAACCATGCAAACCATATTTGATGGGAACAAGACTTTGAAAATGCCTTAATCTAGGTGACATGGAGGTGCTTGCAAAGTATTGGGCCCATTGTATACTCTAATGTTCAAATAAGATACCTCGAAGTGTGTTAAATTTGCATGATAGGTGGTAAAAAACATGACGATGGTATGCTTGAGGTATGCTCGAGGTGCATGCAAAGGATTGCGTACATCAATGAATACTATTAAACATGTGTTGGTGTGTCATATTCAAACGTGTAAGTCTTGGATGGGGATGATACTTGGACGTGCCTCATTTGCAGCCACTTTAAGGTCTCTGCAAATTATTGTGCTCTATGGATATGGTTTACATGGTCTAGGATGTATTATACCATGTTTTTCACTACTCGTCATGCAAAAACGGTCCAAAAACATGTATCAGGGTGGATTTTTCAAAAGTGTGAGTCTCCAATGGGTACAACACTTTGTAGATGCCTTAATTTCAACTATCTTACGGTGTGTTTAAAGTACTATGCACATCGGATATAGTTTGGTCCCAAGGGGACACATTGTACCATTTTTTTCACAACCCTTGATGCAAAGGGTTAAAAATGGTTGACATGAAAAGGCATAGAAGAGAAGAAGTAGAGAAGTGCATCAAGGAGCTCCAATTTAGGCTTGAAGAAGTGACGAGTGATGGGTACATCACAAACAAGGAGCTTGAAGATCAGAGAGCTGAAAAGGAGGGTCTTTACAAATGGCTTTGCAACATGCAGAATGCATTGAACATTGAAAAAGATGAGATGATTGAGGAGCTGAAAAGGGAGAATGCAAAAACCAGAAAGGTGATGTAGGAACTACAAGAGAGCTTCAAGGCCAGAAAGGATGGGGCAGAGAGTAGCTGGGGTGGAGAAGACAACGAGGAAGCTCTCCAAGAAGGATGCAGAGAGCAACCACGGTGGAGCAAGTTGTAGTAGCCACGAAGGAGGATGCAGAGAATAGCCACCGTCGAGCAAGTTGCAGCATCCATGGTGAGGGTTGTTTTTTCAAAACACTATTGAAAGTTCAAATAGTAAGCTACAAGACCCTGCAACAAGATTACATTAGGGTTGTGCACGAGCTTGCCATGGCTTGCGACAGTTTTAAAAAGCAGTCTGTCGTCCTGTGAGATTTCCAAACTAGAGTGGTACCCTGAGCTTGGCTCCATGCTTTACTACACCACCTCACAAGCATCATAGCTTTTCTACCAACCTCACCTCATGTTGATCCTTTCTCCTTCTCAAGAGATCTAGGCCTTGGCCACTCAGGTCCCTACCTCCAAGCTTTTTGACCCTTCACAACATTGTTGGTTGGCCCGAATCTCTTGCAGGGTACCTTGGCATTACGTTACGTGGTTGTGTTCTTCTCCCTTGTGCCTACTATTTACTCTATTTATCACCCCCTTCTCTCTTTGACACTCTCACTGCTACATGGCCAGTATTTTCGTATAAGTATTAATCATGTTTGTCTACTTCTTTCAAACGACAAATTCTCCAACTGCTACTATGAGCTTGTTGTGGTTCAAGTGAGCGAAGAGTGAACAAACGTCTCTACAAGATGAAGAACACATTGAACATTGAAAAAGACCAGATGATGGACGAGCTAAAAAGGGAGAATGCAAAAACCAAAAAAGTGATGTAGGAATAACAAGAGAGCTTCAACGCTAGGAAGGATGGGGCACAGAGCAGTCGGTGTGGAGAAGACAACAAGGAAGCTCTCCAAGAAGGATGCAGAGAGTAGCCACGATGGAGCAAGTTACAGCAGTAACCATGAAAGGATGCAAAGAGCAACCATGGTGGAGCAAGTTGTAGCATCCATGATGAGGGTTGTTTTTTTGAAACATTGTTGGAAGTTGAAAGAGTAAGCTACAAGACCTTGCAACAAGATTATGATAGGGCTGTGCATGAGCTTGCCATGGCTTTCGACAATTTTGAAAAGAAATCCATCGTCTTGAGATCGATTTCCAAACTAGAGTGGAAGTCTTGGAAATGGCCCATGTTGATGTTTTTAAGCAATTTAAGAATATTCAATAGATGCTGAGGGATTGAGATGAAGCTATTGGATAGAGTGAGCAAAAAGTGGAGGAGATAAAGGAAAACATCAGCAGCCTTAGGATGAGGGAGGAAGGAATCAAGAAGAAACTTCGTCATGTACAAAGCAAGACTATAATATTGATGGCCACACAATAGTTAAATTAAATGCCTATCATGCTATGCAGCAGGGTCCAAAATGCATGGTCTGCCATACCCCCATCATAGATGACTACATGATCCAATGGTCTACGTGCTACCACCCTGTGCACATTGTTTTCTTTGGGGTGTTTGTGCATGCAAGATCTCTATGTAAATTTGCCATTGCCCAAGTCATGGACAAATCAAATGTGCCTGCTTGCTACAACTTTCTATGATGAGAAAGTAGATGCTGCAGCTCAAATTGCCATTTGGGCAAAAAATGCAAAAGACAAGGAGCTCAAATTGAAAAAGGCCAAGACCGAGCCAGACTGCAAGGAAAAAGAGCTTGAAGGGAGGAACCAGCCCCCTTCAGGAAAGGAGCAAGAAGGGCCGAGCCTACAACCAAGAACCTCAAATCAAGAAAAGAGGAAGTGACATGAAGGGAGGGGCCAGACCCCTAAAGGAAGGAACCAACCCCATTCTGGAAAGGAGCAAGGAGAACCGAGCCTGCAAGTAGGGAGCTCAAAAAGGTGACCTGCTCGAAGCAATGTGGAACTAGCCCCCTGAAGAAAAGGAGTCCTGGAGATGTAATTTGAAGAAAAGGAGTCTTTGAGATGTAATCTATGTGGTCTTTGTGTACTTTATTGAATTGTTAATCTTCTCCAAAGTTTACTTGGGGAATGTTTTCTCAGCTATGTGACTAGATAGTGTCCTTTGACACACCAAGGACCATAATGTGAGATGCAAGATTTTGATACGACAAATAATGTGAGACAAAAGATTTCGATTAGACAACTAATGTGAGACTGAAAGATCCACTAATGTGAAAAAAAATATTTCGATTAGACAACTCATATGAAATGAAAGATTTTGATTAGACAACTAATGTGAGACTGAAGAATGAGAATGTCGGGCTCAATGAACTCTCTCCCTATTTAAGTGCGGTGCAAACATAACTAATATCCCATTATGAAATCTAGCCCCAAAACTCTGTACACCGACCCACCTACTGCAAATCAATGGCATACCCACATTGGAGTGATTTTGTTCTAT
The DNA here is from genome assembly GCF_047967505.1 of Dipteris shenzhenensis. Lineage (NCBI taxonomy): Eukaryota > Viridiplantae > Streptophyta > Polypodiopsida > Gleicheniales > Dipteridaceae > Dipteris > Dipteris shenzhenensis. The sequence continues at coordinate 46,008,013 of NC_141602.1, read as the reverse complement.
CTGAAAATGATGTTGGATGGCCTCCTCATAGAAATAGACCCGAAGAAGGAGGAAAATAACTACAAGGAGGACATGCTTCAGTGGTGGGCGTACTACTTGGATTTAGCACACAGAGGGTGAATATTAATTTCCGTGGATATTGTTTTTTCTGCTCCTTTAAGGTACTTGTCAAGCTCATGATGTAGGTTTCTTTTGGCAGGACATGATGGAGGCACGAAGTTGTATAGAGCGCAAAGACCAGGATGAAGAGGACCCCCAACAAAAGGAGGAGTTACTATCGGCGTACAGGTTGGCAGAGTCAAGCAAGTAGTGTATGATCTGAGTGTGTGAAGAGGTCTGCCATAGTGCATCAGACTGGCCTAAAGAGATGGGAGATGCTTGCTATAAAGAGGCTGATAAGATAGTTGGGAGTTTGGAATTCGCTTGAGCCGCAAAATGTCATCGTATTTTGAAAAAGTAAAAATCTTGCATAGACATATCTTGGACTTGTGGACTTTATCGACCTGATTTTGTGTCGACCTACTTTGATGTTAGTATTGATCCATTCAAATTCAAACCTCACACCAAGTAGTCCAAATGTCTCTAATGTTTCAATGCATGAACAACAGCAAGCAATTCACGATCATGAGTGGGGTATTTCTCTTCATGTTTTCTAAGTTTTCTAGACTCATACTCAACTACTCTGCCATCTTGAGAAACAACACACCCAGTTCGTGTCCCACTCGCATCACAAGTCACAATAAAAGGTTTTCCTAGCTCAGGTATTTTCAAGATGCAATTTTTTGCCACTTTACTTTTAATTAATGTATCAAAAGCTTCTTGACATTTTTTATTCCAAATAAATTTTTTATCTTGGTTTATCCGATCTGCAAAAAGGGATGTTATTTTAGAGAAATCCTTGATATGTTTTGTCTCATATTGTGCCAAACCAATAAAATTCCTTACATCTCTCGTTGTTTTAAATCTTGTCCATTCCTAAATCACTTTTGCTTTATCAGGATATATATGGATGCCTTCTTTGGAAATAACTCACCCCAAATAGACAATTTTATGTTTAGGAAAGAAGTATTTACACTTTTTCCATATAATTTATGATCGCTTAATTTTTCAAAAGTTTGGATACCACAGAAGTTTTTGTATGTTTTCCTATATGGCCAGTTGCATGAGCCACGAAATGCAAAGTTGCGCATCCTAGATGACTTGGTTTTGGAATATCAGAAACTGATAGGTTGTTAATCATATTGTAGGTTTTACAACTCATAATAGAGGTCCTGAATGACTATTCTTAGATCAATTACCTCCACATAGATTTTGAATCCTCTCAATGAGTTTGAGGATCTACTACCACATTGGGGCCTACTTTTGGCTGTGATTCTTCATCATTGGCACGGACAATGGTGGCACTGGATGGGTCGGAGTTGTCTAGTTTTTGCTAGGACCCATTGCAGTGGCTACCTCTTTGCATAGCTACAACTATCTCAATAGATCATGTTGTAGTCTCTTGAGGGATATGAATTCCTTGTGCAACACCATGTCTTGGTTGCTTTAGGTTACTCTTTAGGTCAAAATACAATCTAGCTCCTTGGAGCTCTATCTTGGTTGTATCTTAGTTGTGTTGGAGTGCCATGATATACTCCTTTAGGAGCATAGTCCATGAAGACTTATAATGAGGAACCTTGCACCACATTAACGAGGAGGGTGAGAGAATCAGGGCATGGCATCTTGATCCTCATGGGGTCCTTGCCTTTGTCAAGTACGAGAGAGAGGGAGAGAGAGAGACTGAGCGAGTGAGAGAGAGAGGGCGAGACAAGGGGGGCACACACACACACACACAGGGGGCGGGGGGCGGACACACACACACACACACAGGGAGGGAGGGAGGGAAGGAGGGAGGGAGAGTGAGAGAAGTAATCCCAATTTTGATATATTGATAGTCTTCGGAGCATTAATGCATGCCACACGGCTACCCTCACTTGATATGGAGCTGTCTCCGCATACTTTATCCTCTCTTTCTAGGAGTAGTTATCGAATACAATTTGAGATTTGAATACCTATCAAACCAATGTTCGACCAAGATCTTGAGAGGCCTCTGTGACAATTAGGGAACATAATGAGACAGCTTGCCAATCCACGGAGATACCACATGCCCCTCAAAAGGGCAAGCACAAGGAGCCAGTGGAGGAGAGAAGATGTAAAAAATTAAGAGTGAGGCAATCACAACTTCCAACGGCTCTTGGTAGTGGTCCATGTTTACAGGGTGACTCCACTAATTAGTATCACAGAGCATGCAGTGGCCTTCTATACCACTAAGTAGTATCGGAGAGCATGCAGTGGCCTTTGATACCACTAGATACTATTCCACCATCCCTCCACTCATCTGCTGTTAGTCCAACTTCCACAAATATTCCTAACTTGGCAAGGGTGCAAGGAGATTCTCACATCCAATTGACATAGTATTAGGAGACACTAATCTCAATAATGCCTCTGGAGCATCCTTTCATCGAAAGATGTGACACCTTGTTAGTGTGTACATGCTAAACGCCCACATTTATTGGAAGTAAGTATGTGTTCTTTCATATGTTTTATTCAAACCCTTTGAAAGATAATCTAGTTTCACTAATTTGTTCAAAATGTTTTGTAGGCAACAAGTCAAATACATCAACAAGTTATTCATTGTGTAGTTGGAGGAGATCGGCAGTGGATGGAGTCACAATGCAATCCTCATGGAGATACAAGAGCTCTTTAAGCATTGACGTGACACTACAAGGTACAATTTATATCTTGGAAACTGATATGGTCTCTCAAACATAGAGGGCTTTCTCCTCATTATCCACCCAACTGCGGACTCCAGTGAGCTCCCCTCTTGCATCTGTGAACCCTCTATCGAGTTCCCTCCCTCTTACTTATCTAGTGGAGAACTCTCTTTCTAGAATCCTCCCCCTTGCTCACCAGTTGCCACTTGACCCATAGCTTTGGTGCCACATGTCCCACAAGGGACTCCTTTGTTTTTAGTCCTCTCTTGGACTTCCCTATGCACCTCCTCATAAATGCCTAGGCCTAGGCATGACCCCCTAGATCCAAGCCCTTTAGGCCCTACTAATGCAAGTGTTATGAAGCCCTCTGGCCTCCCACCTTATGCCATGGTCACGGTATTATAGTTGACGTAACATTCCCTTCCCCTAAGAAATGTTAACATCCTCGAAAACGAAATTGGGAAACCTCCTTTGGAAATTGCTTACCCTTTCCCATGTTGAACTCTCTTCGGGTCTATCTTTCCACTTAACCAGACATTCTTCCCATATTGTACATGTCATGTTCTTTTTTCTTATTTATCTAAAATTCTTTCTGGTTTGTGTGGTAAAGATGCAGGTTCAATGAGTTCAACTACGGCTTCATTTCCAATGAGATTATCATCATCTCCTAATTTTCTTTTTAGCCTACTAATATGAAAAACTAGATGTACTCTACATCCCTCAAGTAAGGCTAATTTGTAAGCAAGTTCTCCAATCCTATGAAAAACTAGATGTACTCTACATCCCTCAAGTAAGGCTAATTTGTAAGCAAGTTCTCCAATCCTCTTAAGTATTGTGAATGGTCCACAATACCTAGGAGACAACTTCGGACATTTACCTGTCTTCAGAGATTCTAAAGATTCAGTACCTTGAGGTAGACTTTCTCATTTACTTCAAACTCCAACCTTCTACGATGGGGGTTTGCATAACTACATGCTCTATCCTGATCTCTTCTTATACTATCTTTAGTTAACTTAAGCATTTGATTCATATCTTCAAGAAAGTCTTTGGCTACTTGAAACTTCTTTTTTTTGAGTCCCACTACCATTGGGGCTCTTGGTTGAAATTCATACATCATCATGAATGGACTAAAACCTACAGCTGAATGTTTGGCACTGTTATACACAAATTCTAATATGGGTAAATATTGTTCCCAATTAGTTTGCCATTTAATTACATATGCTCAAAGAATATCATCAATGATCTGATTGACTCTTTCTGTTTGACCATCACTCTCTGGATGATCCGTGGTGCTCATATTCAATGAAGTTTCTAACCTCTTAAACACAGCCCTCCAAAAATGGCTGTTAAATTTTCTATCCCAATCACTAACAATATTGGCTACTGCTAGTATCCCATATAGTCTATGGATATGCTCCACAAATAGCCTAGCTAATTCTGGAGTTTAATTAACATCTTCATTGACATAAATAAAATGACCCATCTTGGTCAACCGATCCACAATTACCCACACAGAGTTGTGCCCCCTCTGTGTGCTAGGTAATCTCACAATAAAATCCATGGAGATGCTTCCTCGTTTGCCAGATGGAATCTCCCATGGGTGTGGGAGACCTCCTACCTTAAGGCATTCAACCTTATTGACCTGGCATTTTTGGCACTTCAATACATAATCTTGGACATCCTTACCTATTCCCAGCCAAAAGAATTGCCTTTTTGGAAGCACATATGTCTTTTGGATGCTTCCCCATTTGCTAGATGGAATCTCCAATGGGTGTAGGAGATCTCCTACCTGAAGGAATTCAACCTTATTGACCTGGCATTTTTGGAACTTTAATACATAATCTTGGACGTCCTTACCTATTCTTGGCCAAAAGAATTGCCTTTTCAGAAACACATATGTCTTTTGAATTCCTGGGTGTCCAACACTCAGACTATCATGACATTCAAAAAGAATTTGGCGCCTAATGTCATTATTATCCAGGACACATACTCTTGTAGAGCAAGTAGCCATCTTCAATAGTATCTTGGGGGGTTCACCTAAAAACATTTAGTGTACCATGTGCATTCAAAAGGAGGGATAGTTTTATCCAACTTTTTGGAAAATTTTAATAGAATTACTATAATAGGAGGGTTTTTTAATTCAAATTTTGAAAAAAAAACACTTAGTTCATAAGTAAAGAGGAGTGTTTTTATTGTGGGATAAATTTTGGTTGAGGGGTTTTTTTAATACTCTTTGAACGCACGTGATACATAGGGTTTCTTAGTAGTGCATCAAGAATTTGATATGTTTTTTCCACTTGAGTCCTTTATCACCAACCTGTGGTGTGTCGCTATTTCCATGCAACTCCTCATTCAAAGCCTCTTGATTCATTGGATCCCTATTTCTAATTGATTTCCATATTTCAGAGAAGTGAGGATCAAACTCACATTTCCCCTTTAAGGACTCTAGGAAATCATTTTGAAATTGAGTAAAACTCAATTCATTTACAATTGGCATTCGGCTGAGAGTTTGCTACCACATTGAACTTTTCCTTTCGACATAACAATTGCATATCAAACTCTTGCATTAATTCAACCCATCTAACGTTTCTACCTTTAAGCTCTGGCTAATTGTTGCAAATCCACTTAATGCTCTCTTGATCAAAGATGATCTCAAATTTTGAACCATATAAATAGTTCCTCCACTTCTTTAGAGCATATAGTTCCTTCTCATATGCCGAGTAATTCTGTTGGAAACGATCTAACTTTTTACTTTCAAAAGCCATTGGTCGACTATTTTGTAAAAGTACCACACCAATAGCAAAGTCACTAGAATCTGTCTCAACCACGAATGGCTCAATGGGATCCACTACCATTCAGATAGGAGCTGCTACTATGGCTACTTTTAACTTCTCTTTTGAGGTTCAACCCATATGAAGGTACTTCCCTTCTCCTTAAGCTGGTCCATCATCGGAACAGAAATCTTAGCATAATCCTAGATGAATCTTCTTTAAAATTTAGACAAACCTAAGAATATATGTAATTCTTCTAGGTTTGTAGGATGTGGCCATTCCAATATGTCCCTTACTTTCTCAGGGTCCATACGAACCTCTTCTTGGGAGATTATATGTCCTATGTATTTCACTTCTTTTGCAAAGAATTCACATTTGGATTCTTTAGCGAAGAGTGAATTATCTCTAAGTAGCTGGAATACTTTTCGCAAATGTTCCAAATCTTTTTTTCTGGTTTTACCATAAATAAGGATATCATCTAAAAATACTACATCAAATTTTCCTAAATATGGCCTTAAGACACTATTCATAAGTGTCATGAAAGTTGCTAGAGCATTTGTTAATCCAAATGGCATTACTTTAAATTGATAATGCCCATACCTAGTATGAAATGATGTCTTAGGGACATCCTCTTCCCTAATTTGTATCCTGACCTTAAATTAGATTTAGTAAAATATTTCTCCCCTTGAAATTGATCAAATAGCTCATCAATGCGAGGCATAGGATACTTGTTTTTTATGGTGATTTTATTTAGTGCTCGGTAATCTATGCATAAATGCATAGTACCATCCTTTTTCTTTACCAATAAAATTGGTGCAGACCAAGGTGAGCTACTTGGTTGAATTTGGCCCTTCCTAAGATATTCTGTTAATTGTCTCTCGACCTCATGTTCCTCTGTTTGACTAAGCCTATATGGGGGTTTACAAGTAAGCGTAGATCCAGGAATTAAATCTAAGTTATGATCTACTTCTCTCTCAAGGGGTAAAGCATGAGGAAAATCAGATAGAAAAACATCTTTAAATTCAAACATTAAATCATTGAAAGAATATTCATACTTTTTAACATTATCAAAAACAATATTACTTCTTTTCGATGCAGAAGACATAAAATCACCAATAAAAGTAAGTTCACAGAGATATACCTCGCATTCTTCTTGGTATAATAGTCGTTCCAATTCCATCAAACAAATAAGAGGAGAGTTGGGCACATCATGTTCTCCTTGAATCTGGAACTCATCTGGAAGACTCCACCTCTTTTTCAAACATAATGGAGTTATTAAGATAACTCCACTCTAAGCTATGCCCAAGACTATACAACCACTCTTGACCTAGAACAACATCAGTTCAATTGAGATGCATAATTTGGAAATCCAAGGCATCTTGATAGCGGTGAATATCCACCTCTATACCATGTATAATGGTGTCCCAAAACAATAAATTACTTCTTTTTGATGCAGAAGACATAAAATCACCAATAAAAGTAAGTTCACAGAGATATACCCCGCATTCTTCTTGGTGTAGTAGTCATTCCAATTCCATCGAGCAAATAAGAGGAGAGTTAGGCACATCATGTCCTCCTTGAATCTGGAAGACTCCACCCTCTTTTTCAAACATAATGGAGTTATTAAGATAACTCCACTCTAAGCTATGCCCAAGCTATACAACCACTCTTGACCTAGAAAAACATCAGTTCAATCGAGATGCATAATTTGGAAATCCAAGGCATCTTGATAGCCGTGAATATCCACCTCTACACCATGTATAATGGTGTCCCAAAACAATAAATTACTTCTTTTTTATGCATAAGACATAAAATCACCAATAAAAGTAAGTTCACAGAGATATACCTCGCATTCTTCTTGGTGTAGTAGTCATTCCAATTCCATCGAGCAAATAAGAGGAGAGTTGGGCACATCATGTTCTCCTTGAATCTGGAAGACTCCACCCTCTTTTTCAAACATAATGGAGTTATTAAGATAACTCCACTCTAAGATATGACCAAGACTATACAACCACTCTTGACCTAGAATAACATCAGTTCGATCGAGATGCATAATTTGGAAATCCAAGGCATCTTGATAGCCTTTAATATCCACCTCTACACCATGTATAATGGTGTCCCAAACTTTTTTATCAATGCCCTTTGCTAAAGAGACCACATATTTATCGGAACTTGGACTCTCAGGCAATTTTAATTTCTTAACTAACAAGTAGTTCAAGAAATTATGTGTTGCACTATCATCGACCATCACTCTTACTCTTTGACCCTTATTTTTCCATGCATCCTCATTAAATCATGAGGACCAAAGGTGGGCTGCCACATTACCGATGATATACAGCACATGTGGGTGCTATCCTCACGATAGACCTCTACCTCAGTGTACTTTTCAGTACCATTAAGTGGCAACACTTGCACCACATGTATTTTTTTTTGTGGAGGTCTATTTGGGGCTTTATCTCCCTCTTTTTTATTTTTAGGGCAGTTCCAAGTAGTATGGTCTTTGCCCAAACATTTGAATCAAAGATTTTCCTGCCTAGTCCATTCATAATGCTCTTTCTTCAAGAGAGGTTAATTTTGTGTTTTTCTCTTAGGTGGTGCCTGAGGAACCTCCTTCTGAAAATGCTCCTTCCTTTTCAAATAGGGAAATTGTTGGACTTAGGAACAACCTGTTTGTTATGAAGTTCCAACTTTGCATTTCCCAATCGTATCATCATATATTTGGGCATACTTAATTGCTTTCTCAAAGGTTTTAGGAGAATTTCTTTCACCTCAACCTTATAAGTGTCTTTAAGACCTCTCACAAAACCCCTTATCTTTTGGAATTCATCACTTCCCTTCAACTTAAGGACTGCCTCCCTATAGTTTGCTATGTACTAGACTAGAGTGTTTTTACCTATTGTACAATTGCCCCAAGCCTCCCACACTCTTTCTAATTCATTTTCCAGTAAGAACACTTTTAAGAAGGCTTGTTCAAACTCAGTCTAATACCCAATAATTCTATCATTTGGAGAATACTTACAACTATGTTGCAGCCATTTGTTCCTGTTCCTCCGCTGTTTGTACATGGTTTGTACATGACAGATTACTGGACTGGAATGTGACTTCCTTGTCTCCTGCTACCTGTTCACTTTCAATGCATAATTTGACATCCTCGATGGCCTACAGATTTCTTCTTCCACCGCCATGGATTGATAAGCATGCCAACACTCTTTGGAATTTGGATAGGCCTTTATCATTTTCCTTGAGGCTCATCCACCATTTATAGGCTTTATTTCCAAGGGAAAGACTTGCTTCCACGACTTGATTTTCAGGAGGAGTATTCCTGAGTCGATGGATGTCTTACCACTTTTGCAAGAACATATTAAATACATCTTTATTGCTCTCCTTTTCTTCCCCATTGAAAATTGGTGGTTTCAAGTCCTTAGGGATGTTAGAGGTTTCTTTAAGCCGAGAGGCAGACCTCTCAACTTGATTATTAGGAGGAGTCGATTTTTTTCTAGTAGTAGTTACCGATTGAGAATCGGCTAACTTAGTTATGGCTTCAGCTAGCATTTTCAATGTATCACTGATAGTTCCTAGCCGTGTTTCTATATTTTGCGTTTGGGTTTCAAGTTTAGTGAATTATGTATACGGAATTCCATAATCACCGGAGTCTATGTCCTCCATTTCCATGTTATCCTCTTGAGTTTCATTTTGTACCTCCTCATGTATTTCCTCTCCAACTCCAGATTTTCCTTTCCTCGGCCTCTCTAACTATATTGCCCCTTTCTGGAGTTGTCATTTCAAATGCAAATTTAATATTCCAGAAGATATAAAGCAAAAGCTTTATAAGAGAGAGAAACATGTGATGGCCACTTCCCTAGTATTTGTTCGAGGCTTTGAATTTGCTTTTGAAGTCGATGTGTCCTTTACTTTGCAAGCAATCTTCACTTTCGATTCCATTTTTACACTGTCTTCTGTCTTGAACTCCTCGATTCAATCTTCTTCTTTGAATCTGGTGAGGTTTAGAGAAAAAGAGGATGATATGCCTTAGGACTTTCAAACAGAAGCAAAGGCTTTAGAGGGCCCTTGGGATTTTGGAGATATAGATTCTTGGAGGGGTGAAAAAGGATCTTAGGACCTTGGGAAAAAGGGGGGACCTTTAGAAAAATGATGTGGCTTTCTTCAAAGGTCTAAAACCCTTTGTATGACATGGAAATTTCTTTGTCTGCTGCAACGACTTCTTTGTGAAGGTCCGTGATGACGCTCTTTGTCAAAGAAATTGCTTGCTGAATTCCATCTAGAAAGGTAGATTTGACACGAACTTTAGGCATTTGCAGTGATCGGCTTTCGTATGCATAGCTTGAATTATCCATCAACCCATTTGTTGTTGCAATGAGTCTCGTCTCCTTCACCGCATATGCACTTCAAACTCATATGGTAATCACTACCTCCCCTCTACTCCAAAAGATTGCCTAAATCCGAGCCCATAATTGCAAGGTCGCAAGATCTACATATAATTGTAGCGATTGCCTGAGTCCTTTGTATAATATGCAATTTTAATATTCTGTTTCAGCACCACGCTCCTTCGTAGCCCAGAGCTTGAGCTTATGGCTCGTAGTCACTCACAGCTCGAAGCTCTCCATTGTCCGTGCTTATGATCTCCTATAGATCATTGCGTCGCCTCTTCACGTGAAACAAACCATCGGCATTCACCACAAATGCCTCAAGTGTTACAAAGCCTCTATGGTCTTTCTTGATGCCATAGTTACTCCCGTCCCCTTTGCTACTACCGATGCTTAGCTCATCGCTTTTGCTTGATAATGAGCATGGTTTTCTTATATACACCTGCAACTGCAACATCTCCTATTCTACGTAGCATTAATTTGAGGCGGTGAAGATAAACCTATGCGACTGAATTCTCTTTTCCAAAATGTATCCACTATGCTCTGATACCAATGATACGGTCTCTCAAACTTAGATTCAAATTTATATTGCAATATCGTTATTTAATGCTAGTCCTAAAGGTGGGGGTAAGCTGAAAGGGTAGTGGCATGGATTGGATGAGAGAAAGAGATGGGATAGATGGGACAAACATGAGGGGATGGGGTGGGTGGCATTGGATGAGGGGAATGGACGTGGATAGTGGGCATTGGAAGGTAGGTAGATTATGGACGTAGATGGGAGATATATGAGGATAGATGGGGGATGGAGATAGATAGGATATAGTGAGCGAGTAGGAGGTAGATATAGATATGGGCTGCATATGAGCTAAATTTAGGAGAGAAGCATGTAGGACTAGATATGGACTGCATACCGAGGATAGATGGGGATACATATGGGCTAAAATGCATTGAATTTACGATGGGGGATAGATGAATATAGGAAGGTAGGTATGGTGTGCATGTGCTATTGGAAAGGTGATCACCTCCCCATCTGTAGGCCCCTAAATGAGGAGGATGTGCACAGTTTCCAAGCAAAAACCTACAAGCAGAAAAGTCCGGGTGATAGTTTTTGACACCAACCATGCTTGTATATTTCTCAAAGGAATATACAATTCTTTCTTAATTTCTCATTTACGGAACCATATACTTACTTATTTTTCATTATAATCGTCATTTTAGAGAACATCATCTATATATGAACAAATAGTGAACACTTTAGAAACTCCTATAAATGCCTCCCTACCATACTGTCTTTTCAGTATTATGATAATTCAATTAATTTAAAAGACTTTCCCTAATCTTTAGCAATCCCATATTTGAAGCTCTCATATAACAATGTATACCATATTCCTTGGATGAGTAGGAAAAAGATATTAGAAACCTCATCCTTGAAGCCATTATAATCGATCATAAATTAATCTCTAATACATTATCAAATATGGGAAGGCAAGGTAGGGATTTTAAAAATGTTCCCAATTCTATAAACCTAAGTACTTTTCAGGAAATGTGGTCGCTATTGAACTCCTTCCTACCATAATATGAATTAGGGAGAAGTTGTAACTCTCATATACATCTTGAAATTTTTAATTTTTCTCTTTTATAAGTATAAAAAGTATAATTTTAAGCCTACCATTGCATAGATCATTAAATTTTGAACATTTTTCCTTTTTACAGCTCCTCAATCTGAGCTAAGGAACAAAAGTTATGACCCCTTCTGCGTAGGCTCTCCAAGGGTATTTCGCCGGCGGAATAGGGTTGGGGCAAGCTCTTCAAACCATATTCCTCTGGCAAAATACACTTAGAGGGTCTATTAAAAAGGTACTGTTTATTTTTCTTAGGTCATCCCGAGGAATCGTAAAGAGGATATTTGCTCAAAATTTCGATCCAAGCAATGGTGAAAGGAAAAGAAAGGATTTTTGAAAGTCATAAAATAAGTCACCACTTGAACATTATATATGTATATTATATAAAGGTATATTTATATCTATATTTATTTATCAATGTTTCATATTTACTTACATATTCCTTGAAATAATTTGGAATTTTTCGCTCCCCAAAAATGACTTGAGCCTATATATTTTGACCCCTCCCACCTTTTGTCCGCTCGTCGCTCGGGGGTTTTTGCTCGGAAAATGGAAACCCCCTAAATGAGGAGAGCATGGGGGAGGGAGACCTAGGGAAAGATCTTCCCAAACAAGAAACAAAGGTGGAGAGGGGATTGCCACATGGGCAGCACACTGGCTGCCATGTGGGCAGCAAGCCAAGGCACATACCTGGAGGTACAAAAGCAACCTAGAGCAAGGACTTTGGACTGAATGGATTTGCAACAGACAAGAAGGATGATAGCACAATAGTATGGACCTATGTGGAGGGCTGGGAGCAAATCTTAGAATAGATGCGGAGAACCATAATGCTAGAACAGAGGCGCAATGGAGACAAGACATTAGGCATAGGTGTATGGGATGGTTTTGGTGCCGGCAAAAGACCTACAAATAAGTCAGTCTGAATAGTAAGCTGGTTGGGTTGGGAATAGCCATCCAACCATGCCCATTTATAGGCTGGGTACTAGGCCAGGTCATGCATGGAAGTGTGGGCCAAAGGCCCTAGTAATGTGAGCACCGCAAGGGAAGTTTTACAGCAGGCTAGTCATCCTCTTTGGGTCGGACAAAATTAGCTTGCTCGTCGGTTTTCTTGAGTAGGGATACTTGGAGTAGCATTTGGGGAGCAGACAACAGCAGCAGTAAGCCCACCCTTGGACCTACACATAGGAGGAGAAGGAGGCTGACATAGGGCTGCAGGTTGCTGAGCTCAAGGTGTTGCCCACCTAGGCCGACTTTCGGACAACAAGATGGAAGGAATCTTGATAAAGAGTCTACATATGCTCGAGATGGAGCATGCGGGCTCAAGTTCTAGAGATATCCGATAGATAGTAGAAGTAAGTGGTGGTAAGATTAAAGGACCATGCTCTAGTGGGACTTTGGATCTATCTCTTTTGTATTGTGTCCATAGCTTTGGATGGAAATATATTCTTTTGGTAGCTTCTATATATGGTTGGATCATTGTCTGTTTATGAGTCTGCACATCTATTTGAAGTACATAAGCTAAGAAGTTTGTGATTCCACTCACCACACACACTGTGTGAGCTCCTGGGCTATTCTATCAGTCTTCCGGTGTGCGTACCCTTTGCTGCTTGGTTTCTAGCATGGTATCAGAGCCCAAATAGGAGGCTCAGAAGTGTGGGACCCTGAGGGCAGGGACCTTATTGCTAAAGGGTGATCTTGATTCAAAGACTCTTGGAATCGACTTCCACGGCTGAAGGAAAGTGCTCTTGCGAGGAGGGTGACTCAGGTTCAATTAGGTGCATATAGAGTTTTGGTCTACAGAAGGTTGAGTTTGCTTTTTTTATTTTGGTGTGTGGTTTAGCATGACAGGTGTCCATCTCAGAGGCTTCTTCAACCCTTCTCTCCCTTCCTCCTATCCCAATCGAGTTCTTTCCTCGGGGGGGTCACTCATCATATGTAACCCTATCACGTGAGTTCAACAGAAGGATATTTTTTATTTCTAAAATTTACAGAAATAAATATACATAAGGGACTATTTAAAATAGTTTTGGAAAAAATTTACAGATTTGTATAGAAAAGGGGTACATTTTATTAATGAAAAATTTATAGATAAGGGATTTTAAAAATAGGCCTTGAACGCACGTGATATAGAGGGTTTATACATAGTGACCCCCCCGAGGTTCTTTCTTCCACCATCCTGGGAAACTAGATAGGACTAATTATCCTATCTAGAAGGTGAAGATCCACAGAGTCATTTAGTGGCTCAAAAACTGTGGAAACTGACAACGGGAGCGGAGGAAAAGCCGAAGGATGTGGTGGACAACAAGGGGAGGACACTCATACCAGTTGATGGAGAGGAGCTCGAAGCATGGTAAGATAGAGATGTCCATGCCTTGGCATTGATCATAGAGACTACGGCGAACTCTATGCTCCCTCACCAACACATTAGCAGAGACGTGGGCCATAATGAAGGATCTGTAGGAGACAGATAATACATCCCAGGTATGGTATTAGAGCCCAAGTAGGAGGCTCACAAGTGTGGGAGCATGAGGGCAGGGACCTTGCTGAAGGAAGACCCTTATTTAGAGACTCTTGGAAATCAACTTTTACAGCTGAAGGACAATGAGTCAAGTTCAATCAGGTGCATAGAGAGTTTTGGTAATGAACAATCCATAAACATTTAATGCTGCTTTTGTTAAATTGTTCATGTGCTTAGTGATGTGAGGTATACCATAATTTCAATATGGCTTCTATCAAAAGTTTAACTGGGTGTTGCCATTTGAGGAACTAAATATGAAAAAGGCATGCTCCATAATTCAATCTATCAAAGAAACTTGCTTTATGTTAGGGTTTCATGCAGTAGCTTAAAGCTTAAGCTATTGCATGGATAATCTCCTAATTCTAAAGGGTGCCCATAGAAATGGTTGCACCCACAAGATAGGCGTAGGCCTAGTGATAGCTTTGGCTGTGACATGCTTGGCGTTGAAGATGATAAATTCTTGAAGGCTTCAAATTTTTCGTATCACGATGGTGAATGATGGTTAAAATCACGACAATGGATAAGTCTAATAGAGTCATAATTCATTCCGTTGATTGATTCCCGAAGAGGCCTATGTATGGGGCAATAGGCCAGGTCTTTCCCGTCACTATGATGATGCCAGCAAGTGACAAGAGATGTGACGTTGTAAAAGTTGAGTTCTGTTTTGAGAGCAACAGAATCACAGATACTGCCCAATGCCCATAGTCTTTTTTGTATTATATTCGGTGGAAAAAATCAAACGTGATGCTTGTTTGCTTGCCATTGAAATGGATGGCTGACGGACAAAGTGCATCACTCTTGACGTGTGCAGTCCAATTTCACAACCAGCTTGCGCCAGCTGAGTTGTTCAAGCAATCAAGGATAGATCATAGGATACTCCCTTCCGTCCAATAATACTAACAGCAAAATTCCCAAGCCAAAAACTGTAACAGAATAGTCAAAGGGCGGTTGAAGTTGCGTGGAAGTTCGGTAGACTTTTAGACATTTTTCCACCGCCATTTTTCGAAGTTGTACTACCTTAAATGAGGCAGTGACTCAACAGTTTCCATTGCAGTTCCATCTTGGTTGCTTTTCTTGCACTTGCTGATGAGCGACATGAGAGCCAAAACAGCCCCAGACGACGACGTCGCTATTGAGGCTCATTGCAAAACGCCCATAAGCATCAAGGGTCGCCGTTACCGTGGAGTTCGGCAGCGTTCTTGGGGCAAATGGGTATCCGAAATCCGATTGCCCAGAACGAGGTCTCGCATCTGGCTCGGCTCCTACCACACTGCCGAGGCTGCTGCTCGCGCTTTCGACATAGCCCTGGTTTACCTCCGCGGTCCTTCCGCTCAGCTCAATTTCCCAAGCTCCCCACCACTCATTCCAGCTGCCGCAAGCTATCCCGCATCGTCACCTGATTCTATTCGGAGAGCTGCTTCAGCTGAGGGCGCGAGATATGATAAGCTTTACAGTAGCTCTGCATCTAGATATCCAATGCCCAATCCCCGTACCTCGCTCACACGCGCTCAGATCGCGACCTTTTCTGAAGAGATTACTCAGGTGAATCCCACTTCGCCAGACGCAAGGCTTGATAGACTTAACAGTAGCTCATCCAGGTATCGAATGCCCAATCCTTCTAACACGCTGAAGCGTGAGGCTCCAATGGCGACCTTAGCTGAACAGAGTCGACCTGCCGATGATCGCTTAAGTAAACGATTAGCTAAGGCGAGTTCTTCCCTTGCTGTCGAAATTAGTTCTCCCTCTGCTTCGCATGCTGACAATGACTATGGCCACTCAGAGGCTTCTACTCAATCGAGCAATAATTCGCAGCTGGCCATATCTGGCTCGCTGTCAAGGACGCTCGTGGAGGAAGGCGAATTTTGTGACGACGATTTCTATGATTTGTTCGGTGATTTTCCGTTCCCTTTTTTATGCTAATGTTGAATTGCGGTTTGTGGACTGGGCATGACTAGTGATGCTCATTGGAATTGTTCACACGAATTCCTTCCGTTAATTTCGAGACCCATTCATCCTCGTGCGACGGATAAGGTGAAAATTGTGTCTTTTACTCGGAAAAAAGAAGGTCGTGAAATGGCTGTCTCCTGCCGTATGTTATGGGAGGGAAATAGATTCGAATACCTACTTCTTGTTACGCTGTGAGAGGGGACATAATCCAACAAGGTGAAAAGTTTCACGAGGCCTGCAGCTGTGCATTAAGTTGAACTGAAGTAGTCCGTACTTATGCACTGCATTGCCTTCATTTAAATAGCCATCGTGGAAGAGCATACTCTTCAAATCGCTTACATGACCTTTTGATCAAGCAAGAAATAGAAAAGTGAGCCAAAGTGAAGCAAAGCCCCGGCGTTAGTATATACCGATAGACGCTTATATCGACACTGAGACAACTCAGTTAATGATCCCACATCGACAATGATACCGACGCATTCTTTGCTACGTCAACGTGCACGCATCGGACGCTCTGAAACTTTGGACTTGTATTAAAAAAACTTTGTTTGTATTTAGCGTCGGTATCCACATCGAACCCCTGCGTCAGTCTGTGCTGCCACATGTCCTTAGCACGTCGTGTCGTGATCGGCTCTTTCATAGTTTGCCCGTGTCTGCTGCCCATCCGCCGCCACGTGGCACACAAAACTCCCTCCTCTTCGTCCCCCAAGCCTCCTCTCCCCAAACCTCCATCCTCCTCCCCCGAACCTCTAGAATGCTTCCCTAAGCCTCCATATCCCTCCCCCCATGGCCGGCTTGGTAATAGTATCTTTTAAGAATATAATATATATATATATAATATGTGTGTGTATATATAAACTAAACACGAAATGTTGAAAAAACATTTAAAACGCTCGCCGCCATAGCATTGCACCTTTGTCTCCAACTCAGCAGCAACTGACCTCATGGCTCACCGACAGACCTTGCACATCCACGTGGACCCACACACCTCTACCTCGCAACCCCTCGTCTTGACTCTGCTTCCCCTCCTGCTAGTAATAAAACAACAAAAGTGGCCAACCGCCTTCCTCTATCTATTGTGCTACCAATCGTGCTCTGCTGCACTGTTAACCGCTCTTCCAGTGTGCAGCCAATCCTTCAGCCCGAATGTTCCAACCTGCGCGACTGTTCTTTGCTGCGCGTGCTCTCCACTCCACTCGTTAGTTGCTTAGTCAAGTCACCAGTGATGCCAATCTATTCTCACGCCTCTATTCCGTCCCCTTGCCCAAGTTCTCAGCTCATCTCTGCTTGTTGTCTATTGTCGTGACTCGCCACCTCTAAGTCCTCACTCGTGTTAGCAACAGTCTTCTCTCTTTAGCCCTACTCATGCACAATGCTGCCCAAGTGCCTCTCCTACGACGTGTCACGAAGGTAAGGGCACCACATCAACACGTGGCAATCTCCTAGCTCTCCCTCCACTCCTCCTCCTCTTGCCACATGGAGCCCTCTTTGCTAGGAAGAGGACTTTCCTTTGAGTTCCACTTGAAACCTTTCCCTAAAGCAGTAAATACTTCTGTCCCACCACAAAAAGGAAACAATACAAAAGAGAGGCTCAGAGTCCCACTAATACGTGGTCCTCTGACCTTACCAAAATGTTGTACTATTATTTGACTATCACCTCCAGATTCCTAAGACCGTGTGCTCCACTGAGATTATGTAGACTCTCTGTCTGTGATCCCTTCCACCTTGCTGTCCAGGTAGTCAGCCTAGGTGGGCAGCACCTTGAGCTAAGTCTGCACTCCTTGTAGGTCTCCTTCACCTCCTGTGTACAGGCCCAAGGATGGTCCTACTGTTGCTGCTTCCTGCAGTTGGATTGTTGCTCCAAGTGATGCCTTATGAGCCCTAGAAGGTGCCCTTTTATAAGGGCTAGGAAATGGGCTAACCCAGCAGCCCCCCTACTGACCGCAACCCCTACTGGCCGACCCAGTAGGGCTCTGTTTAAGGCCCTAGGGCCAGCCCTTTTACTGCTGCTCCTGGCAACGTGGGTGCCCTGCATATCTGCTCTATCCCAGGGCCTATGGCAGGCCTACCACCTACCCATAGCCCTCACCTATCTGCTCCATCTTCCTTGCCATTTGTCCAGGTCTTTTCATGCCCCGAACCATGGTCCAATGCAAATCCCTAAGCCTTTGCCAAACACCTGTAGATCTGTACCACATCTGCACCTCCATTTTGCCTTGGATCCCATCTTTCATCATGCCACGTACAGTCTTCTCCAAGCATCCGTACCAAGCCGTACCCATGCTGACATCATGGTCTTCTTCAGTCCCTTTGCACAACCTGTTGATGTCCACCTTGGTGCCAGGTACTCATTTCTTATGCTGCCCACATGGTAGCCCATGTGTTGCCCATGTGGTAGCCCCCTTGCTGTGAGGTGATGCCCATGTGACAACCCCCTCTCTTTATTTCTCTCTTTGGGCATGCTGCCCACATGGCATCCAATCAGATGCCCATGTGGCATCCCTAGCCCTAAGTCCACCTCCCCCATGCTCTCCTCATTTGGGGGTTTACAGATGGGGATGTGACCTGCCCATTTCCAACATAAATGTATGCCCAATAGGGCTGAATACAACTAAAAGAATAAGTATTGTATGAAGGGATAAACCCTCACCCTAGATGAGCAAAAGAAGGCTGCTTTGATGCAGACCCTAATGCTGCTCCTGTCCAAAATGAACCGAGCTTGGAAGCTATCCTGTAGGTGCCAAAGATGAAGTGGATTTGCTACTCCTAATCCTAGCCTGACCTCAGCTGCCAAACACTGCTGTTGGCTGCACTGTTCAGCCCTTGAAGTGAATGAGAAATGAGGCCAAGGAGGCTGCCTTTTATAGGCCCCCTTGGACCCTAGAAATGACCAACCAGGGTAGTCTATGGACCGACCCCCTGGCCAAATCTCTCTCAACCAAGCTGGTCAGGCTGCTCCAATCACCGACTTGCTGAACCAAATAAGACATACTATGGATCTATATGAAAATAATATCCTCATGAATCTATACAAAAAAAAATGAGCCTCTTGGAATGAATATACTCCCTGTCTTAGGTCTATACAAAATGAGTATACTTCTAGCTCTTGACTCCATACAAAAAAAAAATACTAGCTTTGAGTCTATACAAGTCGAATTTACTCCCAAAGCTGTACAAAATGAATATACTCCCCAGTCTACACAAAGCATATATACCCCTAGCTCCTGGGTCTATACAAAATCAATAAACTCGTGGGGGTCTATACGAAATTGGAATGTAGTCCTAGCTCTAGACTGAATATACTCCTACAACCTATGACATCCATGGTCTAGTAGGCCCATACGTTCAATGTGACCTTAAGGGGAGAGGAGATAACGTCAAGGTGTAGAAGTTGCAAACGTAAAACTATACACCATTAACAATATTATAATGCAGTCTTATTCAACCCTCAAATGTATACAGAGAAAGACTACCTATGGCAAAGGGACATAGAAAACAAACCATGTATTCACCTATGACCACCTAGTACTGGTTCTTCATCTGTAAGACCATCTATATAGTATAATTGACTTGAAGTTCTACTTTACCACAATTACTTTCTTGCACGTCTATCTATAATTCACCAATGACTTGTTGCAGGGCATTTTCGCCCCACATCCTACTGACCTAATAGTTTCCCCCATGCTGCATCTACTCGCCATCTGCTTGGGCCTGTTGCAGCCCTGCTGTTGCAGCCCTGATCTATGGCCCATGGTCTTCTCCTGCCAGGCGCCAATCAGCTCCAACCTTCTACCTACTGTTTCACATCTATACCAGCCCTAGATGTTGCCCTAGATCCACCATACCAGCCTCATACATGTTGCTGCAGGTACCTATAGAACCATGCACTCCTGGGCTGTACCAGCTCTTCCAAGCCATCCAATCTCAGCCTGACTGCTATAGGATGTCCATGCAGTCTTGCGCACACCTCCATGCTCCAGTCAACATGTTCCAAGCTCCAAATCGCCCAGAACTATTCTGAATTGTTCCACGTTGTCATGTGTCTGCTCCGTATAAAATCTCTCCATCAGGAGCTCCGCTCTGCCTATTGTTTTTAATCTAGACCACAGCCCTAGATCTATCATACTAGCCTCATACATGTTGCTGCAAACATCCATCATGAAGGTGCCTCCAGATCCATGCACTCCTAGTGTGTACCACCTCTTCCAAGGCATCCAATCTCAGCTTGATTGCTCCAAGATGTCTGTGCAGTCTTGCACAGGCCTCCATGCTCTAGTCAACATGTTCCAAGCTCCAGATCTTGCCCAAAACTACTGCAAACTATTCCACCTTGTCACACATATGCTCCGTACAGAATCTCTCCACCAGGACCTCCACTCATGGCTAGGTAAGTCTCTAATTGTGATGTCCACATGGCAGCCTATGTGCTACTCATAGGGCAACCCCATGTTACTTTTCTTGATTGCTTGTATGTGCTGCCCATATGGTAGCGATGATGCTGCCCATGTGGCAGCCCTGTCTTCTTTGTTTTCCCTCTGAGTTTGCTACCCACATGGGAGCCAGTAAGCTGCCCATGTGGTAGCCCTAACCTTGAGTCCACCTCCCCCAAGCACTCCTCATATGGGGGCTTACAGATGGAGAGGTGACACCCTTTCACTGACACATCTCATCTTGATCCCAACTCATCGATGAAGATGCTCAAGCAATTCCCATGTCGTAGCTCCCTAGAATAATGCGGTATCTATGTCACTTCCTGGTCATTTAACTAGTGGCTCTTGCTCCACCATGCTCGGTCTCGCACGAGCACACCACCTTGGTACACAGGTCCATCTTTGGTAGCACCAGATTGCACCCCCTCCTTCAAACACATACCCACCTCCAAGCTTGAGCACCCCAAGCACCGACCAAGTGTTCCCATCATAAAAGGTGAACCACCTGAGGTTATTAAGACACCATGCTATCAAGGTTTGTTTCAACTCGTCCTTCTGGCAAGGTCTACAACTAAACAACATACTCGAGAAATCAAATCTGAGGAATAAATCCAGATTACTTGGACCATGAGCTCCCACTGAGCTTTCAGCTTCCATATGTAGTCTTGTCATGCCCCCTTCTAACTAAAAGTATTCATATGACTCTGAATTTATAGGTCCTGCTGAAGAATCCTCCTCTATGTTAGCAATACCAGCTAAGCACTTGGATAACTCCAAGCTCTACAAAAGTTTTTGACTCCTCATCCAATCACATCTCAATATCAAACATCCTTGCCAAGACACCAGGGTCTACATATCTCTCCTCAACAACATCTCTTGATGTCACCAAGAAGAGTTCAGCTATGACCACCACATTAGCCATGAGATAAGAGTACAAAAGTTGTACACCTGTCTGAACCTCAGCCTCCCTTTAAAGGGTACCCACGATATTCGGATTGGATGGAAGGACCATACTCTTTCTTTTTTAGATAAGGACACCCAATTTTGTATTCAGTGTGATAATATTCCCTCTTCTCAGGGACCTATTGTATCTGCGATGCAGCTTTGGAATATATTAAACACTTCTCATTATGATATCTATCAATGTGTTTTGATTTCACTTTCTTCATTTGTTGTCTCTGTAAATAACAAGAATGATTTAAGTGTGTTTGAACACCGAGAATTGAGAACGTTGTTAGATGATTTCATGGATGTATTCCTTGCTCAACTGCCGGAAGGTTTACCTCCAGGACGGGCAGTAGACCATCGCATAGATTTAGTACCTGGGGCTCAACCTATTAGTGTTCCACCTTATAAGATGAGCCAACTTGAGGAGGATGAGTTAGCTTAAACAGCTACAGGATTATTTGAATATGGGCTATATCTGCCCAAGTAAATCACCTTGGGGAGCACCTGTCCTCTTAAGAAAGAAGAAAGATTCTACATGGAGAATGTGTATAGATTATAAACAATTGAATAAAGTGAAAATTAAGAATTGTACCCTCTACCTCATTCCGATGATCTAATAGACTGTTTGGCCGGAGCGAAGTATTTCACTAAGATTGATTTACGAATGGGTTATCACCAAATCCGTATCTATGCTAAACACATAGATAGAACTGCATTCCGAACTAGGTATGGCCACTACGAGTTTCTTGCATTACCTTTTGGTTTGACCAATGCTCCTGCCACCTTCCAGCAAATGATGAACGATTTGTTCCGAGATTTTCTGGGCAAATTCGTTGTAGTGTTCTTAGATGACATCTTGGTATATAGTTGAATGCTAGAGGATCACATAGGACACACCTCCGGATTGTCTTAGTTACTCTAAGACAGCATAAGCTCTATGCCAAGATGAGTAAATGTGACTTCTTTATGAAGGAGATCATTTATTTAGGACACAAGATTTCTTCTGAAGGTATTAGCATTGATATGGATCGTATCCAGAAGGTTTTAGAATGGCCTATCCCTCAAACTGTGAAACAACTTCGTTCTTTCCTAGGATTTACGGTATTTCTATGGAAGTTTGTGCGTGATTATTCACACATCACGACACCACTGACAAACATATTGAACGGTCATGGACGCAGATCTCTTGGAATGATGCATTGAACAAGGCTTTTGAAACCTTGAAGTTTGCTATCAAGGAAGCACCCGTTCTTGCATTACCCGATCCTACCCAGCCTTATGTTTTAGAGGCCGATGCGAGTGATTTTGGGATCGGGGCAGCCTTATTCCAAGAGGGCAGACCTATAGCTTTTGAGAGTAAGAAGCTAGATGACACCCAATATCATTGGCCCACACTAAAAAAAGAACTCTATGCAATCGTGTATGCACTGAAGATTTGGAGACACTACTTGTATGGTTCGAAGTTTCTTGAATTGACCGATCATCAGTCAATCAAGTATAACAAGTCCTGCACGTGTGCATGAATGTGTTAGTATAAGACATGTGCATGAAAGAGAGTCATAAAAGCATAATCCTATATTATACATGTAACACAACCACGTACCTGTGCACTCTCCATATCCTAGGTAGTCATGCATGGTCCACATCAAGATAACCCTGACCAAAATATCATTGGTATGTCTAGGAGCTCTAGAAATATCAAAGACCCATACTCCTCTCCATAAGATCTATAACTCTTCTATCAAAGGTGCCATGTACACGTCCATATTTTTGGCCTTGTGCTTCCTTGGCACAAGTAGTGCAAGCATGATGTGTCCCTTCTTTATTGTTAGCCATGGTGGGATATTGTAATTCACCAACACTATGGGCCATGTCGACCAAGATGTTGAGCGTAACCGAAAAGGACTCACGCCGTCCATGGCGAGCCCAAGATTTAAGTTGCGTGGCTCCCTTGCAAAGTCCGGCCACTGATTGTCTACATGCTTCAAAGCTTCACAATCTGCAGGAATCCTCAACGTGTCATCAGTGGACCAATGAGATGCATGCCAAGTCATCAACCCCGCTATGGATTTGCATCAAAACATGTGTTGTATTCTTGCAATGATGGGAAAGTGTCTCAAGACCTTTACCGGTATCTACTCACCCTGCAAGTCATCTCTATATCATTGTTACCCACACTTCGGACAATTAGCCAAATCTCCATGCTCACGACGAAAGAGAACACAGTCATTACGGCAAGCATGGATGGTATCATAATCCATACCCATCGTTGTTAGCATCTTCTTCGCTTCATCTCTTGATGTGGGCATGGTATTTGGTGCAGGCAACATCTTCTAGAGCAACCTATCACAATTCAAACACACATAGGCTTCGAATAATGATGATTCTCAAACATACATGATGATTCTCAAAACAAACAATATCCAAATAATGAGTCAAATTAATTTGGGAGCTAACTTCATTAAGGCCAAGACACTTGTATCCAACCACCCATACTTTGCTTGCAAATTCAAGATTGAGAGACAAGCCCATAGTTTAGACATCCTAGCATCCTCATACAACTGTGTTGATTGCAACTCTCGCATATTGACCTTAGACTCTGACATTACGTGTACATGTGATGTAGTGCCCCTAAAAATAGAATCCATCATGTCCACCATACCCTCATCATCATTTGGCACATCCAAGAGACTATAGTCTTGCTCAAAGTGTGAAGGTATATGCGCACCCTCACCACCCTCCTCATCTTGTCTCAAGATGTTGTGTAAATATAAGATCTTGTCTCAAGGTTTCGTGTCATAATGGTATCCAATATTAATCACGAACTCAAATAGCATTGACTTACCGATGATCCATCACCACGTACCACACCAACGGTGGGTACTAGTTCAGGCTCCTTCCCATACATCCGCAAGTGGCGCATGACAATACGCCGTTGATGTCGTACTTCTCGCTTGCAATGAGTGCAATGACAATACAACCTCTCTGTAAGCCACTCTGCACTCCAGAGCATTGGCGCATCATCTACTTCCATCTACACACCTCCAAAATCACAACATGAGCTGCAAGGAAATCTATTAAGATCCAAAAAATAGCCACCCGTGAGCTCCTTTCCTCTCTTCTAACAGAAAGTGCCCTGAACCATCGCTATATAGTGATGCTTTGCCCTCTTCCATCGCTATATAGCGACACTTTTAGGATATAAACGTCCTTATATAGCAACTGACCAACGTCGCGATATAGCGACGCTGGGGGCTAAAACCCAAAACCCCACGCAACGTCGTCTTTCACATCTCTATTGCGGGAAAAGAAAAAATCTCTCCTCCCACCTTATATTCGATGACCTTGCTTTCCTCCTCTCTATTCCCCACTCTTCACCCCTACCTAGCCCCTCTCCCAACACTTATGCTCCCTCTCTACCCTTCTCCATCTCTGCTTGTGTGAAAGGAAGTTTTTTAAGAAGGTGTGTCTCTTTAAGCAATGTAGGTTCATATTTTGTGAGATTTCTTTTTCTGAGTGTTGAAGCATGTTTCTCCTTGTATTGCTAAGCCTATGTGCTAATTTTCATGCTTGATTTTCAGAGGTTAAGGACAAAAAACGAGATTTGGTGAAAGAAAGAAGGCTCACCTCTTCTCTTTTTGGTATTTCTCTTCCTCCTCTTTCTCCTTGTTTGTAGGCTTACGCTTTCTCCTTGTTTGTAGGCTTATGCTTGTCTCCTCAATCCAATCCCTTTGAAAAGTTGCTTCTCCAAACTCCTCCTTCCTCTAACTAGTTATCTGAAAAAATGATATGTTTCCTCTTTTTTGTAGGGCCAGTCCACGAAACACCAAGCGGAACTTTTCCAAGTAAGAAAGTGCTTCCTCTTTTTCCATTTGGTTATTTCTATTCTTTGCATTGGCCTATAGCTAATGCCTTAAGCGCTAGCTGTAGTGATGGGCGCAGGAACCCTCTCTTTCCCTCTCTTCTCTTATTCCCTCTTCTTCCCCTCTTTTCCTCTTTTCCTCCCTCTTTCCCGCCCTCTTTCCCTCATATGCTCATGCATAAGCATAAGCATATGCTTTCTCTCTTTTTCTCTTATGCTTATGCTCTTTTCCCCTCTTCTTTTTCCCCTCTTTCAATCTCTTTTCCCCTCCTCCTCCTCTTCTTTTCCACTCTCTTTTTTCCTCTCTTTTTCTCCTCTTTTCATAAGCATATGTATTTGCCTATGCTTATGCTAATGCATGAGCATATGCTTATATGCTCATGCATAAGCACAAGCTTATGCTTTCTCTCTTTTTCTCTTATGCTCATATGCTCATGCATAAGCATAAACATATGCTTTCTTTCTTTTTCTCTTATGCTTATGCTCTTTTTCCCTCTTCCTTCTCTTATGCTTATGCTCCTTTCCTCTTCTTTTTCCCCTGTTTCGATCTCTTTTCCCCTCTTCCTTCTCTTCTTTTTCCCCTCTTTCAATCTCTTTTCCCCTCCTCCTTCTCTATGCTTATGCTCTTTTCCCCTCTTCTTTTTCCCTCTTTCAATCTCTTTTCCCCTCTTCTTTTTCCCCTCTTTCAATCTATTTTTCCCTCTTTCAAACATATGATTTCTCTCTTTTTCTCTTATGCATATGTTTTTCCTTCTCTTATGCTTATGCTTATGCATGAGCATATGTCTCCTTCTCCTTCTCCTTCTCTTTTCTTTCTCTTCTTTTCCTCTTTCCTTCTTATGCTTATGCTCTTTTCCCCTCTTCTTTTTCCCCTCTTCCTTCTCTTCTTTTCCCCTCAGAGCTTGACCAAATCTATTAGAAGAGATGCCACTACGCACATCTACTGCATCATCTAGCATCTATAGGTATGGTAATAACTCATGAAGCAAACTAGAATCACCACAATCTATATCAAATTTTGTAGGGAAAATGCAATTTTCTGCTGGATTAACACAACTCGTGTAAGGCAGAATATCAATGAACACTGTTCTTGCTGGTTTGCATTCCTCTTTAAAACAACACCACACTCTCATTAATGGTTTAAACTCCGCTTCCACATTCATCCTATCTGGTCGAATGATTCTACTCTTTGTATGCTTGTGGCATGCCATCGCACCCCAAACCATAAAGAAATGTAACTTTCTGTTAACATGATGCTCCAAAGTGTCCAGCATGTGTTGCACCATGCCCTTTTCTCCTCCAATGGACCAAATGCCAACATGGCAGTGATCGAGCAACCATTGTAGAAACTCTAAACACCCAGGATGGATAACAAGCCAATGCTTCCCATTGTGCAAGCTCATATGTTTGTTTGACTTCGAAAAAACAATGCTCAAGCAATAACCCCTTCAAATCTATTATCACTGCTAGTCTTATTTTTGTTATCACCTCTTTAGAAATTATTTCTGAGGGTGACATTATGCCTTCTCCTTTACCTTCTAAGATTTCTTCTTGCACCTTGGCTTCATACAATGACATTGCATCTTCTCCTTTACCTTCTAAGCTTGCATCCACATTTGTCAATGGAACATTAACTCCAGATGTTGCATCCTCAACATTTTCAATCAACCATGTTGAGCTTGGAACTTGCATGCTAATGTTCAAATTAGGCACATAACGAATCATTGGATCAAGTGTCACATGTACAGGAAATGCTTCTAGCGATGTGAAATTGAGATGGCCAAGATCTATTGATAAACAAGGAAATGAAATTCATAAGTAGAAACAAATTGAAGATTGAGATGGAAAACCAAATTGTCAAACTTTAGGTTGTGTGCTCTCAATGCAATTTGTTTGTGTGAAAGCATTCATGTTTTTCTTTTTCAAAACAAAATTGGATTACTAAAAAAAGAAAAGCATTCATGTTCATGTGCTTAGTATACCCCCTAAAGTTGTTGAATCTATACCCTTTCAAGTTATTTTAATCCCCAAAACTATATATCCTTACAATGTCAAAAACCTTTGCGTAATAGATAGAGTGGAGTCCAACATTATCTAGCATTGCCCGAGTGTTCCCACCAAGAAAAGATTTGGCCAAGCGGCCAAAACATATTTGAGCATTCATATGAAGTGAATAAGGATAGAAACAACAATTTACACTAATTCATTCATCACGATCAAGACAACACACTTTTTAACATTTATGAACTCATAAATAAATTTAGATGTGTATCACACTCCGAAGGTATTACAACATGCAAACACATCTTTTCATGAAATATAGAAAATTAAACATATGCAAGAATACATATGAATGTTTGAATTCTGGCAATGAGATAGAAGAAATTTCCAAGTAATATAAAAAGATCTTTGGAACGAAATTAATACATCATATGGAGAATATAGCAAGATAACATATGGAGAACATGAACACCATATAAAAGGACAATTTCAAGGACCTGTTGCTTCCTCTTTTGTTTCCCAAAACTTTGAAGCGTGTTTTTGTAAATGCTCACGCTGCTCTTCATTGAAGGGTTGAAGCTCTTTTTGTCCTGGTATGGTATCAATTTCTTTATCCCCTCCACCTTCAATTGTATCATCTTCTTTTGGTACCCCCTCTATTGCCAATATTGGTTCTTGCAAGCCAGCCCATTGTCAAATTTCATGATTACTGTAAGCATACATGCAACATATACTTTCACCCTTTGCCAACTCCTCATAAGTCTCAACAACTGAAACAACACGCCTCTTACAAGAAAGAGACTCGATTGCAGCAAGCCCCTCAGAGAACAAGTCCAATACATACTCATCTTCTCGACAGAAACCCATGATCATGTCTTTCATGATACTTGAACGTTTTCGTTTCAAGGACAATTCAATGTCAAATTCATCATCATCATCCTCGTCACCTTATTCTTCTGCACCACTTGATTTTTCATATTTTTCATCTCCAACATATATTGATGGCTTACATTGTGCATTGGTATAGCACTCAATATCATTGAAATGCTTTTCCTTGCTCACCAGTACACAGGCAATCAAGCCATCCATAGATCCAGTGACAAATTGACAAAATATGAAGAGGGGAGAGGAGAAGAGTGGAGATGAGGAGAGAGGGCACAGCTAGAGAGCACACCACAAATGACTAACTGTACACTAGAATTAGTTGAAAAAATAGAATATATACAAACCCTTTTAGGGTTAGGGTTAGGGGATCTAACCCTTTCCTTTATAGCACTC
This sequence comes from Dipteris shenzhenensis, assembly GCF_047967505.1. NCBI lineage: Eukaryota > Viridiplantae > Streptophyta > Polypodiopsida > Gleicheniales > Dipteridaceae > Dipteris > Dipteris shenzhenensis. The sequence goes on along the minus strand of NC_141602.1, from coordinate 45,979,498 downwards.
TATAAGGTTAGTGCTATGCACATATGATCACGTGATGGTGCTATGCACACATGATCACATGATGTTGAGCGTGAACTCTCAACACCTTCCCTCAAGATCAACATCATGAAGTAGGCCTTCCCTCAAGATGATGATTCTGGGGAATCGAAGAAGGACTGAGCATTACATTCCATCACACCCCTTTAATGGGAATGTCCTTCCTCTGCATCAAACCAAGAGCTAGTCGGTGTTTCTCGAATAGCTCTTTACCGAGTGGTTTGGTAAAGATGTCTGCAACATTTTCTTTGCTATCACAATGCTGCAGTGTGATGTCACCAAGTAACACTCTTTCTATGATGAAGTGCTCTCTGACATCAATGTGCTTTGTTCTGGAGTAATATACTGGATTTTTGGCCAATGCTTGAGCCGATTGATTATCACAGTATATTGTTGTTGGCTTTGACTCATCAAAGTAATCTGTTTCTGACAATAGTCTTCTGAGCCATATAGCTTCACATGCACCTGTAGTGAGTGCCCTATATTCTGCTTCAGTCGAAGACAAAGAAACAGTTGGCTGTTTGTTTGACAACCATGATATAGCACCTTGACCAAGGAAAAATGCATATCCCTGTGTCGATCTCCTGTTCTCATGATCTCCAGCATAGTCACTGTCACAGTATCCATGCAACCGTGGATGACTTCCTCTGTATTCTATCCCAAATTGTCTTGTACCTCTGATGTATCTCAAGACTCTTTTGGCTGCATTCCAGCGAGACTGTTTTGGATTTGCCATAAACTGTGCTAGTGAGCTTACTGCATAACAAATATCTGGCCGTGTGATTGTCAGATATATAAGAGATCCAATGAGTTGCCTGTAGTATTTGTCATTGATTGTAGGCTTTTCTGAATCTTTAGTAAGTTTCAAACTCTGTTCCATGGGAGTGGCTGCAATCTTGCAATCTGCCATATGAAACTTCTTCAGGAGATTGTCAACATATTTGAGCTGACTCATGAATGTGCTATCTGAATCTCTCCAGAACTCAATTCCAAGACAATAGTGCATAAGTCCAAGATCTTTCATGTCGAACTCTGCAGATAAGTCTTGTTTTAATTTTCTGATGAAGCTATCCTTGCTTCTTGTCACAATCAGATCATCTACGTACAAAAGTGCAATAGTAATATCTTCCCCTTGAACTTTGTAGTAGAGAGTATGATCTGCAGTGGACTTCATGTATCCCAGATCAGCAAAATACTTGTCAATTCTGCTGTACAAAAGTGCAATAGTGCAAAAGTAATATCTTCCCCTTGAACTTTGTAGTAGAGAGTATGATCTGCAGTGGACTTCATGTATCCCAGATCAGCAAAATACTTGTCAATTCTGCTGTACCAACTTCTGGGGGCTTGCTTTAAGCCGTTGAGACTTTTCTTGAGATGGCAAACCTTGTTCTCTTTTCCTGGTTCAACATAACCGGCTGGTTGTTGCATGTAGACTTCCTCGTCTAGATAACCATTGAGAAATGCATTCTTGACCTCGAGCTGATACACATTCCATTTACTGAGTGTCGCTAGTGATATCAAGAACCGTATGGAATCCATCTTTGCTACTGGAGCATAAGTCTCATCATAATCTTGACCATATTGTTGTGCAAATCCTTTTGCAACTAATCTGGCTTTGTATCTTTGAATACTGCCATCTGGATTGTACTTCACTTTGTATACCCATTTGTTGGCTATGGCCTTCTTTCCTGGTGGAAGGTCGCATAATTCCCAAGTGTTATTTTTATACAAAGCATCCATTTCTTCATTCATAGCAGTTTGCCATTCTGGCTTGTCTACTGCGTCTTCGAAGTACACTGGCTCTTCTGTAGCCATGATGGTAGTCATAAGAGCATAGTTGGTGGTTTCCACCTGAATTGCTTTGCCTTTCTGAGCATATGTTAATCTGGCTGGTGGTCTGCTTTCCCTAGTAGACCGTCTGAGCTGCTGTGGCACTGCTTGGGGTGTTGCTGGCAATTCTTGCTCTTCTTCATCAACCTGTTCTGTAGATGACTGTGAAGTCGATGCTTCTATCTCCTGTGTAGGTGAGGTTTTCCATTCTGATTCCTCATCGAAGATTACATCTCTGGAGATAAGGACTTTGCAGTTGATGGGATCATACAATTTGTATGCTTTGCTTTCTTCACTGTAGCCAACCATGATGCATTTGCGTGACTTCGCATCCAATTTCCTGCGATGATCATCATGTATGTGGGCATATGCTATGCAACCAAATATGCGGAGATGCCCAATGCGTGGCTTGTGTCCAGTGAATGCTTCATAAGGAGTCATACCTTGTATTGGTTCGGTAGGAAGCCGATTAAGCAAGTAGTTAGCTGTAGCTATTGCTTCTGCCCAATACTGATTCGGAAGATGCTTTTCACTAAGCATTGCTCTAGCACTGTCTGCTAAAGTCCCATTCTTCCTTTCAGCTATTGCATTTTGTTGAGGAGTATCTGCACATGTGAATTGTCTTCGAATGCCGTGATTTTTGCAAAAGTTCATGAATGCTGAAGACATGTATTCACCTCCTCTGTCTGATCTCATGACCTTGATCTTTCTGCCTGTCTGGTTTTCTACCATGGCTTTGAATTCTTGAAATCTGGCAAACACTTCAGATTTCTCTTTCAGAAAGTAGACCCAACAATATCTGCTGTAGTCGTCGATGAAGGTCAAGTAATAAAGTGAACCATTGATGCTGCGGGTCTGGGCATAACCCCATACATCTGTATGAATCAAATCAAGAATACCTCGTGCACGAGAGGTACTTCTGACAAAGTTGGTTTGCTTTTGTTTGCTGAAGCAGCATGCTTCACAAACCTTTCCAAGAAATTGTAGCTTCGGAATCCCAATTGCCATATTTTGATTCCTTAGATCTAACAAGTACTTGAAGTTGACATGACCATATCTCTTGTGCCATTTTGCAGATAGTGGCATCTGTTGCATTTGAGCTGACATGGCATGCTTATCTGGTACTATAGCTAGCATCCTGTATAAGCGTCCTTCCTTGACACCTTTTGCTACTAGCTGACCTCTTTTGGATTTGTCTCTGATAGTGCATTCATCACCGTCGAAGATGACTTTGTAGTTGTGTTCCGTCATTTGACCTACTAACAAAAGGTTCTTGCTGAGCTTCGAAACATAGAGCACATCTTTGACTAATCCTTTTGTACCAGTGAAATTGTTCATAGGGATAACACCTGTCCCTTGAACCGGATTCGGTGTATTGTCTGCTGTGTAGATGACATTCTTTTGACCTTCTAATGGCTTCATTTCTGTGAACCATTCCTAGTGATTTGTCATATGAGATGATGCACCGCTGTCGATGTACCAAGGATCCTGTTCCACTTGGTCGACTTGATAACTGAAATCCTCTTTGGGATTGAAATCAGTGTCTAGGTGCATTGTATCAGTCTGATGCAATTCCTCACTTGCAAGAAACATATTTCCATGTTCATTTGCAAAATGACTGTGACTAGAATGTCCACCACGATGATTTCCTCTTCCTCGGGAATTACTGCTGGATTGACCGCCTTGGTCGTACTGCTTCTTGCGGCAATCTCTTTCGTAGTGTCCAAACTTGTGACAATAGTTGCATTGAATGTTTGACACATTGGTGGATGCATTCCCTCGTCCCTCGTCCTTGGAATCTTCCTCGGTTGGAATGATTTCCTCTTTGCTGATTCTGATGTTGCTGAGGATGCTGCTGATGCTGTTGCTGATTCTGACTTTGATTTTGTTGATGATGACCACTTTTCTGATATGATCTACCTCTGTTTCTGCCTTTGCCTCTGCTTCTGTCTGAAGCTGTGAATGCCTGATCATTAGAATGACCTTTACGTGCATGAATGGCCTGAGTCCTGAGTTCTTCACCAAGTAGAACTGACTGAAGTTCTTCTAGTGTTGGAATTTGCCGTTGGATGGCAATACTCTGAACTAGATTCTCATATCCATCTCCTAGTCCATTCAGGATTACTTGAACCATTTCTGCGGGATTCATAGTCTCTCCTGCTGCTGCAAGTTGATTGTTGTAGTCTTTGATGCGGAGTACATAAGCATGACCGGTTTCATTGCTATTGCGGAAACTCTGGTTGATCTGGTTTCTCAGGGTGAGAATCCTGGATGTGTTCTTGGACTCGTAGAGAGCTGCGAACATATCCCATGCTTCTTTTGATGTCGTGACTGTGTTGAGCTGTCCTAGCATGACATCTTGCACATTCTGCTTGATCAGGTGATAGGCATACTTGTCTTTCTTATCCCATTCTGCTTGAGCTCGGGCAATGGCAGGATCTGCTACTGGTGTGGAAACTGTTTGTGTAGATGTAGATCCCGATGTAGATCCCGTTGCTGGTGCTGTGACAACAGATGGAGTAGAGCTACTGGTAGTTGGATCGGCCAATGGTCTAGGTGTAGACCCATCGACATACTCCCATTTGTCTTGAAGCACAAGAATGGTCTCCATTCGGTATTTCCATGTACCGTAATTGGAGTTGTCTAACTTAGCAGATGCCTCCAGATTGAGGTTGCTAGTCGACATGGTGCAAACAATGTACTCAAAAAGTGTCCTGGAAAACTCTGTATGAATCAACTCCAAATACACTGAAGATGCCAAGTGAAGTCTCTATACCGTCGGTGAAGATAGAACCGCTGTATATAAGATCTGATCTGTGTTACAAGGCTTGTGGCAATGATGCCGGGAATAGCCAAGAGGCTTTACAAGGCTGAAAAATGATGTGCACGATGCCGTGAGATAGCCAAATAGGCTTTACAATGGTGGCATGTGTGTGTGAAATCAAGTGCTATCTGCCCACTGAATCAATCTGCAATGCCTCTGAACTCTGAAGTCTGCTCACTGAACTAATGAACGTAAGGTTTCAGGTAATGTAATGATGTGAAATCGGATGTGAGCGTATGGACTGACTCCGAGTAGGTACTAGTCGGGAATTTCGGGCATGGCTTAGATTGGCAACTTGGGGAATTCAAAGCGTCCCCTCTATGGCGATCTAGTCTACTCTGATCTAGATCTAAACCAACCGTCGATCGATGAAAGAGCAGCAAATAATTCCTTTTCCTTTGTTCTTTTTAAGTGCTGGGTCAGATGCGTCAATGTAGAGGCAAATGTGCGTGAAGGAAGTGGTTTTGTCGGCGAGGCTTAAATGTGAGTGTAACTTGCGCCAAAATGTGCGCGTGATGTAACGAGCGCGTAGAGCACAAAAAATCAAGCGACTTTCCTTTTTGGAGCACCCTCAAATTCTTCCTGGATCAAGAGATATGACTTGATCTAGGTGGAGGGGCAAAAGGAGTGCAAATGGTGCTCAATGATGATGTGTCACTGTGAGTCACATGCAGTGATGATGTGGCACTGTGCTTAGCAAGAGGTGTGCCAGTGAAGCTCTGTGCTGAGGTGGCAGGAGTGTGCACATGCAGTGTGTGTACAGTGTGCCTGGCAAGGGACTGTGCCTGCAGGGGTCAGTGCTGACTGGACTGCTGAGGTGGCAGTGCTGAGGTGGCACAAATGATGTCAGCAGGGTGACGTGGCAATGCTAACGTGGCACTGATGACATGGCAGAGGTGACGTGGCTTGGTGACATGGCATTGATGATGTGTCCTGCTTACGTGGCGTGTGATGTGGCAGTCTCACGGGACTGTTGACGTGTCAGATAAGGATTGCCACGTGTCAAGATAATGTGGTGACGTGGCACGTGGGTAGGATAAGGTTGCCACGTGTCCAACTGTGGGTCAGCCAGTTAACCCAAGGTCATCGCAACCAGACCCTGGTTCTATTCTATCTGCCACGTGTCTGACTGTTGGGCACCGGAATCTTTGAAAGATTCTGATGGAATCTTCGAGATTCCGTCTCCCTGCGGATTTCCGTCGATGCCGTTTGGAGGTGGCGTCTTGCGATGAGGTTCGTTGCGGATGTTGAGGTCGTGGAGCTGGAGCGCGTCGCTGGCGATGGAGCTCGTCGTGGAGCTGCTGGAGTCGCCCAAGAAGGACTGAGCTACGTGAGCATTGCATGAGACTGAGCCGTTGCTCGTTGTAGTCGGCTATTTGTCCGTTAGGAGGAGCGCTTCGAAGATGGAGCAGTACCTAGAGCCTGTAGATGGTTGTCGATGGAGATGCGTTTGGGCTGAGCAGCAGACTTAGACAGGCGTAGGAGCTTTAGCCGTAGGAGGCGTAGGAGCTTCGACTTCTTCTTCTTCGTCGTCGTCAAGGAATTGGAGAAGAGTGGCGCAAGGACCCCGAAGTCTGGCGGGTCTGTACTGGGAACTCTTGCTAGAAGGAAGTGGCAAGCAGCGTTTATTTTCAACTGCATCAAAGGAAGTCGGGTGGACTAATCAGTCGAGCTCATGGCTTTCGCCGTCTGCAAATCCGCCCTACTTCTCCTTCTTATCGGCGTTTGGGCTTGCCATGCTTCACAGCTCGTCGCCTCCTCCGATGATCCTTTGAAGGCACTCCGAGAAGCTGATCGTGTCGTCGATGGGAGAGCTCTCTTCTACTGGTTCTTCGAGGTTGCTTCCAATGCCTCGTCCAAGCCCTTGCTCCTCTGGCTCAATGGAGGTCCGGGCTGCTCTTCTGTTGGTAACTACGCTGGAGAAGCGAAGGTTGGAGTTGGAGCTATGGGTTGAAGGAGCCACGATACACCAAAAACTAAGAGCTGCTGTAGGTCGCGTAGGTGCCTTAGAAGATGAGCCGTGTTGACTAGAGCATCCCGTGAAGCAACATTCGAAGGAGAGGAAGCACTCTTGTTGGAGAGGAAGCGCTAGAGTAGAAGCAAGTCGAGAGACTCTCACAAATCTCTCTCTTAAAGACTCTCAAGGAAATAAATCTCTCTCGTTCTCTCTCAAACAGAAATCTATCTCTTTCTCACACCTCAAGAATAGTGGATGGAAACTTTCTCTCTATTTCTCTTAAGAAGAAGAATCAAATCTCTCACAAACTCTTGAAGGAGATGAACGGAAATATCTCACCAAATGGACGGAATTTTCTCTCAACGGAAGTGAAGGGAAGGATCTCACAATCACTCAAGAGAACTCTCAATCTCACAATCTCTCTCACACTCTCAAGAATCACAATGTCTCAACGGAAGACAAGGGAGCTCTGATACCATGACAAAATATGAAGAGGGGAGAGGAGAAGAGTGGAGATGAGGAGAGAGGGCACAGCTAGAGAGCACACCACAAATGACTAACTGTACACTAGAATTAGTTGAAAAAATAGAATATATACAAACCCTTTTAGGGTTAGGGTTAGGGGATCTAACCCTTTCCTTTATAGCACTCTATAAGGTTAGTGCTATGCACATATGATCACGTGATGGTGCTATGCACACATGATCACATGATGTTGAGCGTGAACTCTCAACACAAATATATCTGCAGTTTCAAAATTAAGGCAACCGAAGTGTATTTTATATTGTCCGCATGTCTTATTTAATGCATTCTTCAAGCATGATACATGATCCATGGTCAAGAACACCACAAGAAGGAATTGCACTTGGGGAGAAGCGATTGTCATCAAGCTTTTCAACAAACACTCAAAGCGATCCTCGTTCTAATTTCTACTTCTGCTTGGTCCATACATTACGTCCAAAAAAGCAACCCCTATTACCATTGGCTCTTGGTACACATGATGTATAAATTCCATTCCCTCCATGTTTGAACCGACTATGTAGAACCTCCAAGGCCAGGTGGAATTCGGTCCATGACTTGCACCTTCACTTTGTCCCATAATCCACCTCAGATAACCCTTTGCAGCATCAGGCAATGGTGGAGTTTCCTTGCCCTGTTGAAGCTTCACTTTTAACCATGAGTCAGAGCAACCACGAATCCAATGATACAATTCTGGAGTAATTTTAAAATGTAATTTATACTCATCCCAATTTTTTAACATTAAAGAAGATCGTTCTGCCGATATAAATGTATAAAGTTCTTCTTGTAGTGCAGCATCTCTCTTGATCTGCATAGCTCGTCCTTCAATATCAAGAATCATGGCATCAGTCTTTGTTTTAGCTATGACTACTCTACCTTCCTTAATGTCATTTTGAATTTGACCTATTTGATCATCACTCAATCCACGCAAGCATCTAGACATTGAGACTGTGGGTTGCCTATGGCATTTTCCATCTTGTGAATATTTGCCTGCAATGTAATCCTCAAGGATGGAGATCCAACCATCATAAATGGCATCTCTTGTGATTATCATATGTACATCCTTCGTGGCAAAGCTGTTGCCCAATGTTACCTTGCCAGTGTCAATGAAAGCCTGCAAAATATATGAATCCATTAGAATACAATAATTAAGAAAACAAACTTGTAAAAAATGATTCATAATTAAAATCTGTACTTACATCCTAATTCTCACAATCTAGATGTCCTTTTGCAAGCCCTTGTTGTGATTTCTTGGGTCTGTTAAAGAGAATCCATTGTCCCCTCACCTGCTTAAGTATATCAATGTATGGAGATTGTCTCAAGATATTTTGAGACTCCAGGTTTGCCATCTTTGATATCTCCACACAAAAGCATGCGGGACAATTGACTACAATCCTCGCCTGGCTGGTGTGGTAGTAATTCTTTCTTTGGGCCGTGCTGTTATCATCATTAGATGTGAATATTTTAGCAGCATATATTGAATGTTGTCTAGATAGTATCCAGTAGTGGCACTTGGATAAATCCTTTTTATCTACCCTTTCTAGGGGCTGCTTTGTTTCAGAATTGAAAGGCATTAAATCCGCTACAACAGCAGGAGGCCTAGACTTATTACGGAAGTCTGCAGCAAGCTTCTCCACATGCTCTTTGTTCAACCCTCTATATACATAGTTTGGAGGAGCTTTTTGACATCTTGCAACTGGAATTGGAAATATTGCATGCAACCCGAATGGGTAGTATTTTTCATATTCCACCAAGCCTGATGGTTTCTTTTGCCCTTTTTTTCCTATGACCTTTCCACTTGGCTCCAATTCACTACCACTGCTTCTTTCCACAACTGCTAGCATACCCTCTGGAGGTGTTCCTTCTTGTGGTACATCAATTATAGTTAGCTTTCCTTTCTTTACCCCTTCTCTGCTACCACCTGGTGCTTGAACCATTGTCGACTTTCCTTTCTTTGTTCCTTCCCCACTATCTTCCCCACTCTTACGCTTCTTTAATGTTGCTGAAACTTTGCAATATGATTCAATGATTGTTGTCACTATGTCAATTTCATTTCCATCAATTGATGCAACACTTATCCAGCCTCTTAAGTGCATGTTGTCATCTACATCAGACTTCATACGAGATGCTTCATAATTGTTGGGATCCAAGAGAAATTTCTTATTTTGATTTATAATGATCAACAATCCAATATCTCCCTCTTTTCCAACCACATCTTCTGTGATTTGATGTACCGATCCAACACAAGTGTATGAACTTTTATTAGGTAACAAAACAAATAAGTGAACTCGTGTCAACTGTGCTCCCTCAATACTATATATGTCAAAGTACCAAGGTATGGTTTTTTCTCCAAAACCACTTACAACTTTCTCAACCTTCTTCACATTTGTGTCTTTCCTGTAAAAAACCCAAGCAGTATACAAACTATCATCTTTATAATCTTTAATGTTAGACAAAACACATTATCAATAAACATATCTGAAATAGAATCTAGAATTGACACTAGACATAGTAGTAGATTTGAGAAAGCACTAGATTCTAGGGAGATTTGGCCGCACTAGGGAGATTTGGCTGTGCGGCCAAATCTTATGGGCTTCTTTTAAAGCACCGGAAGGGGAGGTTTGGATGTGTGGCCAAATCATATGGGCTTCGTTTAAAGCACCGGAAGGGGAGGTTTGGATGTGTGGCCAAATCATATGGGCTTCTTTCAAAGCACCAAAGTTTGGGGAGATTTGGCCTTGTGTCCAGATCTTGTGGGCTTCTTTCAAAGCACTAGAGTCTGGAGAGATTTGGCCGTTCAACCAAATCTTGCTAGCTTCTTTCAAATCGGTCAAATCTTTCTAGCTTTTTTTAAATCACTTGGGTTTAGGGAGATTTGGCCGTGCGGCCAAATCTTGCTAGCTTCTTTCTAATCACGAGGGTCTAGGGAGATTTGGTCATGCGGCCAAATCTTGCTATCTTCTTTCTAATCACGAGTGTCTAAGAAGATTTGGCTATGTGGCCAAATCTTTTCAAAGCACAAGGTTTAGGAAGATTTAGTTGAGATGCCAAATCTTTATAGCTTCTTTCAAATCACCAAGGTCTAGGAAGATTTGGCCGTACGGCCAAATCTTGTATGTTTTGAAAGAAGCCAAGAAGATTTGGCTGCATGGCCAAATCTCCCCATTTAAAATTCAAAATTCAAATCAGTAGTATTTGGGGAGATTTGGTTGTGATGTCAAATCTTTCTAGCTTCTTTTAAATCACTTCGGTTTAAGGAGATTTGGCCGTGCGGCTAGCTTCTTTCTAATCACGAGGGTCTAGGGAGATTTGGCCGCATGGGAGATTTGGCCATGCGGCCAAATCTTGCTATCTTCTTTCTAATCACGAGTGTCTAAGAAGATTTGGCTATGTGGCCAAATCTTTTCAAAGCACAAGGTTTAAGAAGATTTAGTTGTGATGCCAAATCTTTATAGCTTCTTTCAAATCACCAAGGTCTAGGAAGATTTGGCCGTACGGCCAAATCTTGTATGTTTTGAAAGAAGCCAAGAAGATTTGGCCGCATGGCCAAATCTTCCCATTTAAAATTCAAAATTCAAATCTTAAGATTCAAATTTCAAATCTGAAAATTTCAAAATTCAAAATCTTAGATTCAAAATTTGAAATTCAAAATTCAAAATTCAAAATTCAAAATTCAAAATTGAAATTCTGAATCTTAGATACAAAATTCAAATTTCAAATTTCAAGATCTGAAAGTCAAATCATATAATAAAGACTCTACTTTCAAATCACACTTCGAGATTCCTACTTTTACAAGACTCTTTCTTTCAAATCGCGGTGTTTTGAAATGGAAAAAATGGAGAACATGCAAGAATTAGGTACACTTTCGATTTCTTTCATTTTCTTACTTGGATGATTGAGTAGCCATTGTTGTTTGTGAGCTTGTGCTCTTTGGATTTCAAGCAATCGTAGGAGCTATAGAGAGAGTAGCTGTAGCAATTGTAGGAGTTGTCTTTCTTGCTGACAAACGGAAGAGGAGCCGAAGGGGAGAAGCGCAGAGAGAAAAGCACCTGAAATCGGAGAGGTTTGTCACACGAATCCAATCTCAAGTGGTTGCCAGCGATCGTAGCATTGTTTTGCTCCCACGAAACTGCTTACGTTCTCCACAGGAGGCTTGTCGAAAATGATTCTGTGGTAGATATCCTAGCTCGTAGCGAGCTTTATTCCCATCTTCTCTCCTTCTTCAGTGCCCTTACCGTGAATCTCAACCTGCTTCCGTTGATGTGCTGCCCAAGACCGAAACACGACTGTTGGACTCTCTGATGGTAGGAGGAGGAAGAAGGAGAAACCGCGACGAGGGTGACGAGGAGGAAGATGGAGGGCTCTCTGATGGGTGGGATACACCGAGCTCTCTAATGGTAGGAGAAGGAGGAAGGAGAAACCACGACGAGGAGGAAAATGGAAGGCTCTCTGATGGGTGGGATACGTCGGGCTCTCTAATGGTAGGAGAAGGAGGAAGAAGGAGAAATCACGACGAGGAGGAAGATGGAGGGCGACGAGGAGGAAGAAGACTACGAGGAGAGCAACGAGGAGGAAGAAGGAGAAATTGGGCGATGAGGAGGGAGATGGAGGGCGATGAGGAGGAAGAAGACCGCGAGGAGGGCAACGAGGAGGAAGAAACCACGATGAAGAAGACGGATAGACGGAGGAGGAGAAAGTGGGAGAGAAGAGGAGAAGCAACCACCCCAAAAAAGCATGCTTTTGGGGGGAAGGAGTAATCTCCCCAAAAGCATGTAGAGCAAAAAAAAAAAAAAAGACCTCTTTTTAATCCCACTATTGAGTGTGGAATCTATGGAGAGTTTCATTGGTAATGGAAGTTTAAAATCTACATAGTTAAGTGCACCACTGTTAGGACAAATCTAGGATGGGGAGCCTCTCGGGACCTCTTATTTTGACATAGTTTTGAACTTTTTCGCTTGCAATTAGCTAACCAAGGGTGGAGGAGTGTTTTCCAAGAACTACCCCATCTAAGACATTGTCCTAAGGCTCTCAAACCACCCTAGTTACGCATTTGACATCTAGGAAGGGAGAGAATAAGGTGAGCCTAGCACTTGATCCCCATGAAGATGAATTCAATTCCTTCTCATAGGTTTACTTTTTATGCTTGGTTTAAAAGGTTTGTTTAACTTTGCCTTTTAAAGTTTTGGTTCTTTAATAGTTTTAGATTTTCTGGTTTGCTTTTGAAGTAATAGTATGATTTCAAAGTGTAATAGTGTGAATCATGAAAAGCATGTACGATTTTTTTGAAAGTAGGATCTCTAGATTTGAATTTCAAAATTTGAAACTTGAAACTTGAAACTTGAAATTTGAATTTTGAAATTTCAAATTTGAATTTTTTATTTTAAAATTTGAATTTGAACTTTAAATTTTAAATTTTAAAATCTGGATTTTCAATTTTTAAATTTAACGTTTGAAGATTTGGCTCTCTAGATTTGAATTTCAAAATTTGAAACTTGAAACTTGAAACTTGAAATTTGAATTTTGAAATTTCAAATTTGAATTTTCTATTTTAAAATTTGAATTTTTAACTTTAAATTTTAAATTTTAAAATCTGGATTTTCAATTTTTAAATTTAACGTTTGAAGATTTGGCCATGTGGCCAAATCTTCCTAGTGATTTGAAAGAAGCTAGCAACATTTCGCAGCACGAGAAAATCTTCCCAAACCCTAATGCTTTGAAAGATTTGGCCACACCCAGAACCTGGTGATTTGAAAGAAGCACGCAAGAGGAGGTTGCACGGCCAAAACTCCCCATACCCTAGTGCTTTGAAAGAAGCCTACAAGATTTGGCCACACGACCAAATCTCCCCAAGTTTGAAAGAATGCCACAACCAAATCTTCTCAGTGCTTTGAAAGAAGTCACCAAGGTCTTGAAGGATTTGGCCGTGCATCCAAATCTTGCTAGCTTCTTTGAAAGCACTAAGGTCTGAGCAGATTTGGCTGTGTGGCCAAATCTTATTGCTTCTTTCAAAGCACTAGTGTCTTAGGAGATGTGGCCAAATCTTGTTGGCTCCTTTCAAAGCACCAGGGTCTGGGGAGATTTGACCATGTGGCCAAATCTTGTGGGCTTCTTTCAAAGCACCAGGGTCTGTGGAGATTTGGCTTCTTTCAAAGCACCAAGGTCTAAGTAGATATGGATGTGTGGATAAATCTTGATGGCTTCTTGAAAGCACCAGCGTCTTGGGAGATTTGGTTGTGTGGACAAATCTTGCTATCTCCCTTTCAAAGCACCATGGTCTGTGAAGATTTGGCCATGTAGCCAAATTATGCTGCCTAAAATTCAAAGCACCAAGGTTTAGGAAGATTTGGACTTGCAATGAAATCTTGTAAAGCATTTTCATCCTAAGTCACACCATCAGATATCAATATTAAACTATAACAAATGCTATGTACTATGCAGGTGCCACATTGAAAGTGGGAGTTAAAGTCAACTTGCTTGTCAATGGAAAGATTGTTGCCATTGGGACAATATTCTCTACATCACATGATGACATGTGCCAAGGTGTGTCCTTGGGAGAAAACAATGTATTAGTGGCGATCAATATTTGTATGGATGAAAGTGCACTTCTTCCATTTCCTACAATGGATGCATTCTTAGTCTATGAGGCTTTGGGTAGTGTTGTTCGTTGGAAAGCACAATCAATGAGTTGTGTGGACAATGTCAATGGAGCTATTGTACCAATGAATGATATAACATCAGATACCATTGATGTTGAACCTCTATGTGAATATGATGAGTTTTCCATTCGAGAATCATGAAAGGACAAGAAAGTTTTAATATGGGATGAGCAGAAAACCAAGAGCATTGTAGAGGGTGTTGTTTTGTATGTCTATCCATTTGAATCGATAAATTTTGAGATGCTTGGTGAACGTAATCTAGGTGTGAGAATTGAAAAGTATCATAGTGATGTATCACGCATCGATACCATCCACTTAATAAAATGGCCCATTGCACAAATAACCTTTTTAGATGGAACTTCATTAAGAATCGATGACACCATGAATTTTCCAAGTGGTTCTGGGAAAAAGCACATGGAAGATGAGGACCCAATGGAAAAATCCACAAAAAAGAGGCGTTACTGCATGATAAAGAGGAAAGCTAAAAAAACATGGCATGCCATTAGCATCATCTAGACTCACAAGGGATGCAATCACAAAAGTATCTATGATTGATTGTTGTAAACAAAATTGTTGTCAATTTGCCGATCATCAAATGATATCCAAATTACGCATAGAGTATTGGGGCCAAAGTTTGGAGGCTCACACCAATTATGTATATGACACTCTTGGAATTGCTTGTCGAAAAGATGACAATGGGCAGTTCAAATATGTATTTTCATTGAATGGTATTCAAGTTTGTTGTAGAGCATGGTATGAAATGCATGGTATTCCAAAAACAACATTTTATCGATACAGGGAGTAATTTGAAATTGGTATATGAAGGTGCATGCATGGTAATAAAGGAATTGTGGGGAGAGGTTGGGACCACACAGAACTGGGTAGAGCCATAATCCAAGATTTTGTGGATAACAATTCTGAGCGTATACCACACAAAAGTAGAACACTTCAGGATAGATCAAGGGAAACATAGTTGGCGATACCGGATGTATACAAGTAGTTTGATATTCTCTATGAGGTTAACATGCAGTTAAAGCATACTTTGGGTTGTAAGGAGATGTCAACTTCCACGTTCAACCGCATATGGAACTCTGAATTCAAGCATGTAACTTTGTCAAAAACAAGTGAATTCTCTAAGTGTGGTTTATGTAGTGCAATCAAGGCTCAGCTTGCAGCCACAAAATGCCAAAATGAACGTAATAAGTTGATGGAAGATAGAAGAAAGCACATGTTACAACAAAAAAGTTGTAGAAATGTGTACTACACTTGGCGCAGATTTTTTGAAATGTATCCTCAGACATACTTGTGCATTATCCATGATAAGATGGACCAAAAGAAAAGAGCCATCCCTAGATTACACAATCGTTCAAAGGGCACAAAAAAATCCTTTCAGCTCCCAG
The DNA here is from genome assembly GCF_047967505.1 of Dipteris shenzhenensis. Taxonomy (NCBI): domain Eukaryota; kingdom Viridiplantae; phylum Streptophyta; class Polypodiopsida; order Gleicheniales; family Dipteridaceae; genus Dipteris; species Dipteris shenzhenensis. The sequence goes on along the minus strand of NC_141602.1, from coordinate 45,964,276 downwards.
TGGCTTTGACTGGCATGATAAGACATGGACATGGTCAGGGACATTATCTCGACATTATGGTCACTTTTCTTTATCCTTGTGGCCGTCGGATCCTAACTTCACAATTGGTTCGTTGGCTTTGTGTTTGAGAAATCTTGAAAGATTTGATAACCATGCACTTGGAGATTTGGTACATGATGGGATGCCAAGGTCTAACAACGCTCTGCTAAACGCACTAACCTCAAGAGAAGCATTGGATTCTCACTATGTTTCTAATGACAAGCAACAACTTCATCTTGGAGCAGTGGGTGGAACATTCAAAGACCTTGGACTTGGAAGTTCCCATCAAGAAAATCCTTATAAGAAACTACCCAAACACCTATTGTTGCAGTTGGATAATTGTGGTTCTAAAAACAAGAATAGGTACTTGTTTGCATACCTATCATTACTTGTTGCTCGAGGGATTTTCAAGTCAATTCAATTGGGATTCTTGATGGTTGGGCATACACATGAGGATATTGATTCAATGTTTAGCAGGTTTTCAGAGAGGTTAAGAACTAGCCAAACATTGACATTTGCACATCTCATGGATACTTTTAGACAATGTGAGGAGTCTTCTCCAACGCCATTTTTGGTAACGAAAGTCCTTGATTTCAAGAGCTATGTTGATGGATGCCTATGCGATGGGCAAGATGCTTTAGTGGGACACTCAAAGCCTCTCCAATTTCAGTTTTTTATGCGAAATGAAGTTCCTATCATGCAATATAAAGTGCATCCATGATCATTAGATTGGCAACCAAGTGAAGGTGGCATTGAGTTGTGGAAGAGACATCCAAATGGTCATCCAATGCTACCAAGTGGAGAGCCTCCTTGTGTAACCATGTTTAAGTATGTGAAGGATCACCTAGATGGAGCCTGTGAGTGTGATCATGGCGATGGCGAGGACTTGGGTTGAAATTTGGCCTTCAGACGTTTGATCTCCTCCTCGCTCATCTGGAACGCCTTGCGGAGCACCTCGTCCTCGATCTGCGACCCGAAGAGAGCGTCTGGGAGCACGACCGTCCCGGGATTCTGGATGTCCAACGATCCAGCCGATAGTGAAGTACTGGAAGAACATGATTGATGAGCTTGATAAACCAAACAATAGTGTAGAGGGCATGTACGAGAGATTTTGGCCAAAGACGCAACATATTGATTGTGTGCAAGTAGTTGATAATAAAAACGATGAGTTTCAAGGAATTGAAGAGTTAAATGATCACTACTATGGACCTCAAAGGCAAAAGACAAAACAGTCATTTGATCCAATGGTTGATGTACAAAAAGGACACTTTCTTTTGGTCCGACCAGCAGAAAAAATTTACCCAGTTTAGCTAGGCATTGCTCAAACTGATGTACAGAAGGATAATAAATCTAAAAATTTCAAGAAGGTTTTCATACAATATTGGGCACCTATATGCAAAAGACACAATGCACAAATTGAGGAGGTGTATGCAGATTGTTGGAACAAGATTTGGATGTGCAATAAAGGTGATCCTCCATGTTGGGAATCTATTGATGCTATTGTATGGTCATGGGTTCCAAAAGGTAACCTCTCAAAGAAGGTTTCCTCGAAGAGCAACAACCTCCCCATCAAGGTGAAGATACCAACCATTGCACGCAAGCGAGCTTTATCCAGTTTGTCTCATAGAATAGATTTCGAATCTGATGCTGACTCCACAATGGGTGAAGGTACTTGAAAAGCATGGCTTTTTTTTCCTTGCACAACGATAATTTAATTGAATACTGACAAATATTTGGAAGGTATGACATTGATCTTTTTTCTTTATCTGTTTTTTGCAAACCATTGCTTTGTGGTTGCAAGTTCTGCACACTTGACAAAATATCAAGGACTAGTATTGCATTCTTACTTTTTCTCCAACTAAACTAAAATGGTGTTTTTGAACACCACCTTTTTTCGAGAAGAGGCAAAAAATGCTTCGTTAAACTCAAACATATTATGTTTTCTCCCCGGCTAATGCAAAATAGGCACACTCCAAATTGTGAGTTTCATATACACGGCCAAATCCAGGGAGAAAGTCAATGGAGTGCACTCAATGCATTGTAATTGCAACCCCTCAAAAAATACCATGCATTGGTCGAAACCTCAACATTGGACATTTTATTTATGTTGATGCAAACCATGCACATTTGCGAGATTTGGATGGACTTCCAAATCTATGGGAAAAATCAATTAAAAACATTGAATGTTACATAATTACAACCCCTCAAAAGTTCCCAAATTATCAAGATTTTCCCAAATTCTCTAATATGGTGTTTATTTGTCTTACTACATATTGCATGCACTTTATCTAACTCTTGTAAATTGGGCCCACAGCAAGCTACGATGGGTCGCCTTCCCACAGACACAAAGATTGTTGAGATATCGAGCTCCACTCGTGATATGCTAGGGTGACCGTTGTGCATTTATGTCACGGACTTATTAGCTGCAGATGCGGTTGGTACACCGCCCATGAATAATAGCTAGATTACAGCTATCTTTATGTACTCTAGTTTGTGGCTCAGTTAGTATGCCACCATAGTTAGCTGAGTTTGGTTTGAGACCCACATATAGGGTTCATCTATCCTTTTGTACTTAGAGTTATTTTGGCTTTCACAACTAAGAAGAGGAAAACTATTTTCAGCCTCCACCTTTGTGTGTATTCCCCCATTATGTATGTGAGAAAGCTACAAGTGAGACTCCTTCCTTCTCTCCCACTCTCTTCACAGAGACGAGATGCGGGTTTCGCATAGGAGCTAAGCCATGGTTTATTGATTCAAGGCCATTTCGGGGCCCGTTTTGGAGGCGAAAGTTTTCCGCAGGCACTCAGAAAAGTGCCATGTTTTTGTTGTGCGACCACTGTTCTGTAGGTCGGTGAAAAGTTGCCATAGAAATTGCATCGTATGCCTATGCGCAGAGATATTGGGAGTGACAGTATCATTCTTATTGCCTGTTGATGCAAAATCGTCACTAGGAAGTGACTGTGTGGCCACCTACCTTAAGGTGCATGAAAAATATCATGCACATCGGATATGGATTGGATGGTTGGGGATGCATTACCATGTTTTTCACCAAGTATTATGCACAAGGATTAAAAAACACAATTCAAGGTATCTTATTCAAACTTGTGAGTATCTAATGGGAATGATACTTTGATCATAATGCATTTGTACCAACCATAAGGCCCATGCAAAATATCATGCCCATCATATATTATTTGCATGGTCTTGGGTGCATTATACCATGTTTTTCACTACCTGTCATGCACAAGGGTCAAAAAACAAGCATCCAAATGTCTTATTTAAATGTGCGAGTCTCCAATGGGAATTCTAATTTGCATATGCATCACTTTCATCCCCATTAATTCTTGTGCAGATAATCATGCCAATTGGAAATGTTTCACATGGTATGGGATGCATTATACCATGTTTTTCACCACCCCTCATGCACAAAACTCAAAAAACACACTTCAAGGTGCCTAATTTGAATTTGCAGTCTCCTATGGGCACGATTCTTCACATGCACCTCCATATACCCTACCTTAAGGAAAAAGTATTATGTCCATTGGATATGGATTTCATGGTTGGGATGCATTATACCATGCTTCCCACCACCTGCCATGCACAAGGGTTAAAATCATGCTTCAGGATTCCTTATTTGAACTTACAACCCTCCGACGGAAATGATAATTTGCATGAACCTCCATGTCACCTAGACAAAGATTCATGAAAAGTGTCATGCCCAGCGAATATGGCTTGCATGGTGAGGATGCATTACAAATTGTTTTTCACCACCATCATGCACAAGGGTCAAAAAACATGCATCGAGGGGACTAACTCGAATGTACAAGTCTCTGATGGGCATGATCCTTTGCACACACCTCTATATCAGCTACCCTATTATACAAGTATCATGCCCATTGGACAATGCAAATTATCATGCCCATTTGATATGCTTTGCATGTGCCTCTATGTCAACTACCCTAAAGCACATACATAGTATTGTGTCTGAGATATGGTTTGCATGGTTGTGGACACATTATACCATGTTTTCCACCAACTATCATGCACAAGGGCCAAAAGCACACTTTGGGGTGGCTCATTTGCACGTGCGAGTCTCTGATGGGCACAATAATTTGCATGTCCCTCCATGTTTCCTACCTTAATACCCACAAAAATTGTCTTGCCCATAGGATATGGTTTGCATGGTCCTAGAAGCGTTATACCATGTTTTCTACCACCTGTCATGCACAACAATCAAAAAACATGTACTGGGGTGCCTTACTCAAAGGTGCAAGTCTTCGATGAGCATAATAATTTTCAATAAAATCAATAAAACCCACCTTAAGACATGTCCAAAGTATCATGCCGAGAGGATATGCTTTACATGGTTGTGGACACATTATACCATGTTTTTCACCACCCATCATCCACAAGGGTTTAAAAACACGCTTTGGATTACTTTATTTGAACATGCCAGTCAGATGGGTAAGATACTTTGCATGCACCTCAAGGTCACCTACCTCAAGGAACATGCAAAGTACTATGTATAGTATATGGTTTGTGTGGCTAGGGATGCATTATACCATATTTCTCACCACCCATCATGCACAAGGTGCAAAATACTTGCAGTGCCTCATTTGAATGTGCGAGTCTCCAACAGGCACGTTACTTTTCATGCATCTCAATTGTATCATGCCCATCGGATATCATTGGCATGGTGTGTAGATAGTATCATGCCCATCGGATATCTTTGGCATGGTCAGGGACTCATTATATGATGTTTTTCACAAGGTATCATTCACAAGGGTCAAAAAACATGCTTCGTAATGGTTTATTCCAATGTGCGAATTCTCGATGAAAATGATACTTGTACGTGTCTACATGTAACCTACCTGAAGGCACATGCGTGCGAGTCTGTGATGGGCATGAAACTATGAAGGAGATTCAGCCACCACACCTCGATATGGTTTGCATTTTTTGGGCTTAATGTATAGGTATTACATTTAGGTAGATAGGGGTTAGGGTTTATGTTATAGAGATCAGGAGTTACATATATGGTATAGAATTTAGGATTCAGGATTTAAGCATAGTAACGGTATTTGTAAATTTTCATGACCATGCCTTCTATATAAGCTACAAAAGGGTTTTTTTTTTAAAGAGTGACTATGATCCATGCATGCACAAGGATTTATTTATTTTTTTGTCTTCCAAGTAAGTTAAAAAAGGTGGCCACAATTGCGGGAGGGTAGGGAAAAGAGTGAATCATGGATGGAATGGAGGAAAGGGGAACGGAAGGGAAGGGGAGAAGAGGGGTGGAAGGGAAAGCTAGGGGAGGGGAGGAGGAGAGGGAAGGGAGGGAAGGGGGGGGGGGGGAGAGAAGGGGGAACGGAAGGGAGAGAGGGGAGGGGGGGGGGGGGGGGGGAGGGAAGGGGAAGGGAAGAGAGGAGGTAAGGGGAGAGGAGAGAGGAGGGGAGGGGAGTGAGAAATTGAATTGTAGGGAAGCTAAGGGAAAGGAGGGGGGGGAGGGAGTGTGGGAAGTTTGAATTCTATCAGAGGATGAGGAGCAAGAAATTTGAATTCTTTTAGGGTTTTGTGGCCTATCTATTCACTTGAGGATCTCATCCTTCCCTTTCCCCCTCCTCTCCCTTTTCCTTTCCCTTCCTGCCCCCCTCCCTTTCTCTTCTCACTTTGCCTTCTCCCTCTCCTCTCCCTCTCTCCTCTCCCTTTGTTTTCTCCCTCTCCTCTCCCTCTCTGCTCTCCCTCCCCTTGCCTCTCCCTCCCCTCTCCTCTCCTCTTCTCCCTCCCCTCTCCTCTCCCCTTCCTTCATCTTTCTCTCTTACCTCCTTTATTTAACTACCCCCTTCCCCTCTTAATCACGCTGCAATTGTGCGGTTGCGGCTGCCACTACGAAAAAAAAACTTTTTTGTTTGTAGCCATCAGGGTTTGCCAAGAGGGGAGAGAAGGGATGAGCGTGCCCCCCCTCACCTCTCTCTCTTTGTCCCTTTTTTACACTCTCTCTCTCTTACCTTATTCTCTCCCCCTTCCCTCCTTCCCCTTTCCCTTCCGTCCCCTTTCCCTTCCCTCCCTTTCCATCCCCTTCTTTCAAACCTTCCTTACCCTCCCCTTTCCCCTTCCTCACCCTCCCCTCCCGCCATTCCCTTCCCCCTTGCCCTTCCCTTCTTTTACCTTCCCCTCCTTCCATTCCCTTCCCTTCCCCCTCCCTCTTTCCCTTCCCCCTTCTTCCTTTCCTCTTCCCTTTCCCTGCCCCCTTCTTCCTTTCCTCTTCCCTTCCCTTCCTTCTCTCCTTGAAAAGACGCAGCAAGAATCTAACATCGACAGGGATGAACTAAAAGGGCTATGGGGATATCCAATGCACATGTGCCACCTCCCTTCCCTTCCCTTCCCCTCCTTCCATTCCCTTCCCTTCCCCCTATCTCTTTCCCTCCCCTTGCCTTCCCCCTTCCTTCCCTTCCTCTTCCCTTCCCTTCCCCCTCTCCTTCCCTCCCCCCTTCGTTCCCTCTCTCTCCCCCCCCCCTCTCTCTCTTTCTCCCTCGCCCCCTCCTTCAAAAGCCGCAGCATGAATCCCACATCGACAGGGATGAGCTAAATGGGGATGTCCAATGCACATGTGCCACCATATGTGCCGATGTCCTTCCATCGATAAACCACAGATGTGTTTGTGCCATGCGTACGTGTGTAGGGCCTTGTGAGGTCATATCTACCATAATTTAGAATTTTGAAACACTCAAACGCATTTATTAACACTCTTATGATATCTTGGAGATTTTAGATGAGTCTTATAATAAATTAATGTCGTGCATGGGATTTACCAAAACACACACACACACACCATTTTTCATGCGTATAAATTATTTTTATTAATTTAAATTGTTAATAGTTTAAAGAAAGCTAAGTTTTTAAAGGAAGATTATTTAAAATAAATTTTTTGGCTAGAGTAAAAGAATCTCAAGGGAAAAATTAGGGGCGAATTTTAGCCCAAGGCTAATTTAGAGGCTTTCGCAAGTTGGCTGGGCTAATATTTTGAGCTTTAAATTTGATAAATTAGCCCAAAAACAAAGGTGGGCTAATTTTTAGAGCCTCAAATTTGATAAATTCGCCCTAAAATCAGTAGCAGGGCTAATATTTATAACTCTATATATGGGGAAAGATTCACCCATTGACCTACACTGTCATAATCTTGTTCCTTATTTTTTACCCCGAGTAAGATGCGAATTATATTACCTAGTTCTCTCATTATTAGTGCAAAATGATTGTGTGAGTAAATTAACTTTTTATGTGGAAAGGGTAGTCCTATAAAATACACTTTTGATTTGGGAACAATAATTACAGACAATAAACTTTTCATTTGGGAAGGATTTTTGAACAAAGTCCAATTTTTTTTTTTAATAGTTCAAAATTAATAAATACATTGTTTATTTTACATAGTTTTAATTATCAAAGGTATTCCTCAAAAGTTTTAATTTCTTTAAGCCTTAAATGTCTATTGAATCTCTCCTTGGAGCTACATTAGAGCACTTGGTCAACGTGTGTTATTTTCACGTGCTTGGGCTTCTCACCCATATACTTGAGATAATCAATCAAAGGAAAAATCATAGAGCAATCCTTTATAGTGATAGGAACACAAGCAAATGCAGGTCATCTACTAGGGTAATGAAGTTATTTCAAGAACCACATATATACTTGCTACTTCATTCGATTGCCCAATCATCATAATACGAATATGCATTATTGTTGAATTTATCCGATTAGAGCTACATTGGAGCCCTTAGGGCTAGATCCTCATCATGTCCTCATCATCAATTCTAGTGAGCAGCATCACTCACTTCTGTCAACTCCACCATCGAGCCTTCAAGAACCCTATCTCTCGTATGTTGTATGGTGAAGATATCATGAAGGGAAGAGAACCTTCTAGCTGAAGATATTCTTGAAGGTAAGAAAATATTCCAGCTAAGTTAAATTAGGAAGGATCAGATATGTTAAGTTCTTTGATCACAATGTAACAATGGGGAATGGGTTGACTTTAAGGAGAGGAGAGGAGGAGAGGGAGACAAGTATATATGTATGGATGTATGTACAAGAGAGAGAGAGAGAGAGAGTGAGAGTGAGAGAGAGAGTATGGAGGAAATCTTTAAGTGGACGAACAAGTTATCACTCAATGATACGTAAGGCAAAGCGAAGGACCTAGGACTGTTGATCCCATGAAGTCCGAAAGTTCAGTGAACCAACAATTTTCATACATACCTTCACTTGGGGGGGTCACTCATCATATGTAACCCTATCACGTGAGTTCAAAAGAAGGATATTTTTTATTCCTAAAATTTACAGAAATAAATATACATAAGGGACTATTTAAAATAGTTTTGGAAAAATTTTACAGATTTGTATAGAAAAGGGGTACATTTTATTAATGAAAAAATTTACAGATAAGGGATTTTAAATATAGGCCTTGAACGCACGTGATATAGAGGGTTTATATATAGTGACCCCCCCGAGTACCTTCATCATGTGAAAAGATGCTTTTCGAAGTTTTAAATCCTTGAATGACAAATAATCTCAACTTCGATGTGAAAATTTAACTTCTAGTATAGATAGTTTGAACTTGAATGGGAGTGTGTAAAGACATAACTTATTGAAACTGTGAATTACATTTTGCATATTTTCTAGATAATCATTGCTACAATTGAGAGAATCAGCAAAGGGAGCTCTGGGATAGCTTTTGATAGCTTAAAAGCTCTTTTGGAGGGCACATTCAAATTGAACTTTTTTGTGGTGCTTATCATTGGGAAGTCCACATGAAAGATTCACAAGTCAATTTCAAGGCACCTTTTCTCATTGGGATATATATATATATATATATATATCATGTCTTTTTCTTGCACATGTAAGAAACAAGCTATAATTGATGGCTTTTGTTATTCCAAAAGTGAGTACGTCTACAAAAGTAGTTGCATATGTGTGCATGATTGCATGGCTCCAAAAGAGTGCATGGCTTGAAGACGAGTGAGCATATAAGGCTACTGAACTTGCAAAATCATAAAAAACTACCACAAGAGTCTCCTCGTGAAACGTAATCGCATCGACTTTTTTCGAGCCGGAAGTGCAATGTGTTGTTGTTCCTTTGTTGTTCCTGCCCTTTGGATTACATTAAAAGTCACAAATGGACCAGATACGTGAGAGATGAGGGGTACGGTGACGTAGTTTCCAAGTCAAAATGAATGAGCAAAACGTGAGAGAATGAGAAGGGGGATGAGTGACAGAAGCTTCGTGGACTCCCGTCCATGTATTTCTTAATATTCAATGCGACCTGGCGGGCTTGCGGTTCAAGCCAAAATCGAGTTCAAAAGACATGAACGACCATTCACTTTCCACCACTCACTTTCGTTCTGCACAGCTAGCTCAGCTTGCTTCCCTAGCCTCTTAGCCAGTCCGCCATGCAATACGTCGATCATTCTCTTAGCACTAGCCTTGCAAACACACCACAAACAAAGTCCACTCGTTACCGTGGCGTTCGCAAACGCTCCTGGGGTAAATGGGTATCCGAGATCCGCCAACCTCACAAGAGGTCCCGCATCTGGTTGGGCTCTTACTTCACACCCGAGGCAGCCGCTCGTGCTTACGATACAGCCTCTGCTTGCCTTCGAGGTCCCTCCGCTCCTCCACTGAATTTGCCGGATTGCCCTCCTCCATTGCTTCCCAGTTCTCTATCACCCAAATCTATTCAGAGTGCTGCTTTGGCAGAAGGTGCAAGATATGACAAATTCTCGGGCGCTAAGTCCATTACTTCAACTATTTCCGATGATCAGGTGACCTGTGGATCCGATTTCCTGGGCGGAGCTGGCGCTATTTGCCATCCATCCGTCGACGCGGCCATCGTGCAGGAGCAACAATCTACAGATTCCTGTGCTTCTTTTCTGGAACTCTCCGAGGCCCATGTTCATCCATCAGATGAAGCGCCGTCGTTGTCTGAATCATTTTTTGATGCAATAGTCCGTTTTAGGCGAACACATCAAAAAATTCCTGCAACAGGGAAATCAATTCGCTGGAGAATTCAGTTGTCAACAAAGTGCTGACTTTGACTGGTTTAGATGCGACATTCGCTCCTAGATAAACCGTATCTAGAGCATCCTCCTGAACTCGGGTGACTCTTCTCATTCATTCTTTGAATTTTCTCTCCTACTGTAGGAGATCCCGTATATCCAATTCTGCCGCTACTTGCTGGGGCGCAAACTCCTCCAGAACAGGGCTAACCGTGTCCGCTGGGCAACTTTGATGCATGTAACTGTCTATAATGCCTTCCACATTGATGGTGAAGATAGGAACCAACTCTGGATTTTCCTTGAGAAAGGCTTCCTCCTCCTCATCCTCCAATCTGTTTGCCATGTTCACCGTCTCGGCCAACATAGGTCGGCGGATCGCATCTGCCAATGGTGCTGCCACTCCCATTGTGACCCGCACTTTCTTCTTTCCTCTCTGCCTACCCAAAAGGATGCTATACTCTGGTGTTGCGGCTTCCATGTTGAGCACCACAAAGGACACCACGAATGATATGCCTGCCACCTCTAGAACAATGGCCCGCAAGATTCTGAGTGGTCGAACCCGGTGTTGATCAGCCATGCGGACTAAGAATGGCACCGCCTCCCAAGATATCTAGCCCATAATTTGAGAATGGTTTTCATCATGGATGTTCTCAATCGATCAATTGATGGTTCCTTACGTATTTATTTAAGTCTTGATGTTGTAGATTGCTTGTAGCATGAACTAATGCATTTAGATTCTTCGAATAATTGTGTTGAAGAATTAAGATTGAAAAGTAGAAGGCGAGAGAGAGAAACCCGCAAGCCGCTGCGTACATGTAAGCAATGCTAGCTACTCCACTAGTGTGTGTGAAAAACCGACTTTCGTATACAAAGCATGATGTTACGAATGATCATAGTGCAGATAGATGATGCTTACTTGAGAAGAAGCAAGATCTGGGAAAAGTCAATATGCCATCCCATGCCTAGGTCCCGAGGCAGTAGATTACCACATCTATAACCATCCAATTATGTTGGGAGGGGGCAAGATGATTGGATGGTTGCTCCGTCTCAAGGTCTGGCACACTTACTGAATGTTGGCAAAATTTGAATGAGCAAAATGATTTCTCCATGGAACACATATTCGAGAAATAAAAGTTTAAGATCAAAGAAATTCTTTTATACATGAAAATTTACAATTTCACATTATTGATCCATTGAAACGTGCATACAGAGTTCGTGAGCATGGCTCCAAAGAAACGAGGCCGAAACCCTGCAAAAGCCCGAGACTATGTTATGCTCATAACTGCCACAAAGTGGAGATGTAACATCTGCCATGAAGAGTAAAGCACAACATATCGAGAAAGTGCAACAAGATGTGTTTGAAGCTATATGTCGCATGGGATATTCATTGAGCATGGTGCAAAGCCCACATTGGAAAAAAGCCATGGCCTTTATCACTAAAGCTGGCCTGGGTTTTATAATGCGTAGTTACGATGCTATCTGTAACAGCATGTTGGATGCTTACTATAGTAGGATAAAGAGGAGATGCAACAAGTGATTTATGATGGCATTTAGAAGACTACTTAACACTATATTAGGGAATTTGGGAATTTCCAAATAGTTTGGTACTTCCCAATGTGGCTAAGATTTGGCCACATGGTCAAATCTGAACCCATTAGTTGAAAGTGGAATCCATCCTAACCACCATATTAGTGAATCCTCCCAAGACCCACTTTCAAATAAGGGTTCAAGTTTTGGCCACATGGTCGAATCTTAACCCTTTACTTGAAAGTGGGACTTGGGAGATTCCCAAATTCCCTAATATAGTGTTACTTGCATCATCGTATCAGATGGATGGAAGAATGTTAGCAAGTGGCCGTTGATTAATGTCATGGTTGTGACGTTCAAAGGGGAGGCTTTTCGACAATCAATTGATATAAGCGGTGAGGCTAAGACGGGAGAATTCATTGTAGAGCAATTAAGTAAATGCATTGAAGAAATTGGTCCTAACAATATCATTTAGCTGATCACTGATAATGCTAAGAATTGTCGAAAGGCTGGGAAAATTATAAATCAGAGATATTGATGTATTTGGGCATCGCCATGCTCATGCCACTGTCTGGATTTAGTCTTGGAGGATTGGTACAAAATACCTCAGACAAGCTTCTTCAAACTTGTTGTGGATGAGGAACGAAAGGTTGTGTTGTACTTTCTTAACCATGAGCGACTACTAGGCATATTCAGGACTAAACAACCTATGAGTCACCCGCTAGAGCTTCTAAAGCCAGGTGAAATGCACTTTGGCACAAACTATATAACGATGGAGCAGTTGTTAAACATGGATGAATTTTTCCTCTTAGTTTCGTTAAGAAGTGACACTTTTATATTGGAGTTGAAAGTTGTATGCCCTAATAAAAATAAAGGATTGGAACATTCGCCAAGATTTGAAACTTTTATAGGAAAATTTTTAAAGTTTCACCAAGATTTCAACTTTGCTCCAACTTTGTCTTCAAATTTCAAAAGAAAATACATAAAATTGTAATATTTTCTATTGATATGATGAAACTAAAAAAACTAGCTTAATAAACTTTCGCCAAGATTTTATATTAATATATAAGTATAGCTTTGATAAAAACATCCCTGTTGTTAAAGCAGCAAGCCCTTGTAATGGAGACTCTATTCAACGTCAAAGCGGAAGAGTGGATAGTTGAGGCACGCTCAAACAACTGTCGTAGTGAATTTGGAGACCTAAAGGCATTGGTTTATAACCTGGCATTTTGGAGGAGGGTATTCGATGTAGGGGAAGCTATGAAGCCAATTTGGTTTGCAATCCGTAGGTTGGATGTGAAAGGGCCAAGCATGGGAAGTGCTTATATGGCATGGTGGACTACTGAGAGGGATGTTTTGAAGGAAGATGTGAGGCCTAGCGAAGGTGGGTATAGCATTACAAGATGAACGGCATTGCAAAATATGGTGCGAAAACGAAGGAATCAAGCTCACAATTCTTTGCACTATGCTGCCCATATATTAAACCCGCAATGGTGGGAATATCACAAAAAAAATTAATGTTCAGATAATGCAGTCGTGACATGATCTTCTTGGACGTTTCTTTGAGGATGGGATAGAGTATGCCTCTGCTGTTAGGGAACCGTCAACTTTTTGAAATATAGAAGGATTGTTTGCTTATCCAAGAATCAAACAACTAGCAAAAGACATGCCAGCATGGAGATGGTGGGAAGAGTGTGGGGCATCCATGCCTCATTTGCAAGCCTTGGCCATGAAAGTGTTGTCGCAACCTTGTAGCAACTCCTGTAGCAAACGCAACTGGAGTAACTATAAGTTTGTGCATTCCATCACAAGAAACCACTTGACATCGAAAAGATTGGAAAAGCTAGTTTACCTCTATTCGAACGATAGAGTTTTGGATGATGTGAAAGGGGTATCCATGCTAAAGTGGGTACATACTAATCGTCTAGGTCCCTTGCATGATCCCCCTGTACTGACTCACCCTGAGCCGAATTTTAGTGATTCAAAAGAGGAGATGTTGGTTTGATGGTTGGTTATAATTGGAACATGTCGCAATTGCAATTTTTTTAACATGCAATCCTTCTGAAATGCAAATTATTTAAAATGCAATAAAAAAAGCCACTTAAAATGTATTTGATATGCAGTTTAATTTGATATCAAAGTGTTTGTGAAATATTTACAATTTCAATGACAATTAATCTATGATAATTTTCAAAAGGTACAATATGGTACTTTCATTCAACACACCTTGGGATAATTTGACTTCTACAATGTAATTTAGATTAAATGTTGGGGTGCTTTGATTCTATAAGGTACTTCAAAAAGTACAATCTAGTACCTTGAAGAGATACCAAGATGTTTTTTGTAGATTACCACAGGGGACTTTTTGGCATACTACAAGGGAACTTTCGGGGTACCACAAGGGAATTTTTGGGGTACCATAAGGGAGTCTCTAGGGTACCGTAGGGAATTTTTTTAATACCAAAAGGAATTATTGAGGTACCATAAGAAACGTTTGGGGGTACCACAAGGAACTTTTTGGGATATCATAAGAGACTTTTGGTATCCCACAAGGAGCATTTTGGGATACCAAAAGATTTATTTTAGGGTCCCACAATAGACTTTTTTGGTCGTTCAAGCAAGGCACCCCAAAGCATGTTTGTTTACTCTTATGGATGATGGGTGGTGAAAAACATAGTATAATGCATCCCTAACCATGAAACCATTCCGATGGTGGACATGGTACTTTGCACATGCATTAAGGTAGTTGACATGGAGGTGAGGGCAAACAATCATTCCCATCAAAGACTCACACGTTTGAATAATGCACCCAAAAGCGTGTTTTTTTCCCTTATGCATGATGGGTGGTGAACAACATGATGGTATAATATGTTACCGCCATGCAAACCTTATCGGGTGGTCACCATACTTTTCATGAGTCTTAGGATAGGTGACATGGAGACATGTGAAGACATCATTCTTATCAAAGAATTTCACATTAAAATAAGCAACTCTGAACCGTTTTTTTAAATCGTTGTCCATCACAAGTGGTGAAAAACATGGTATAATACGTGCCCTTCTATGTAAACCATATTTGATGGGCACAATACTTTTCATGGTCCTTAAGGTGTTTGACATGGAGGCACCTATAAAGTATCATGCTTATAAGATATTTTCACGTTTGAACAAGGCACTTCAAAGTGTGTTTTTTTTACTCTTGTGCATGGCGACTAGAAAAAACATGGTTGAATGTGTCCATGGCCATGCAAATGATGTTAGATGGGCACAATATTTTGGACTGGAGTTAAAGTGGGTGCCGTTTTGTGGCATGTAAAAAGTATCTTGTCCATCAAAAACTCGTATGATTGTATATTCTTGGGGGTTCACCTCAAAAAAATTTAATGTACCACATGCATTCAAAAGGAGGGGTAATTTAATTTAACTTTTTGGAAAATTTTAACTGGTTTACAATAACAAGAGGGGTTTTTTAATTCAACTTTAGAAAAAAATCATTTAGTTCATAAGTAAAGAGGGGTATTTTTATTGGGGGAAAAATTTTAGTTGAGGGGTTTTTTAATTACCCCTTGAACACACGTGATACATAGGGTTTCTACGTAGTGCATCCCCTTAGGGTATATTGCACCCCGAAGCATGTTTTTTATTCCTTGTGCATGATGGGTGGTGGAAAACGTGGTATAATGTGTCCCACGACCATGCAAACCATATCCAATGGGCATGGAATTTTGTACAAGCCTCATAGTTTAATGACATGGAGGATCCTACAAAGTATCGTGCCCATCAAAGGCTTGCATGTTCGAATAAGGCACCTTGAAGCATGTTTTTTTACACCCTTGTGCATGACGGGTGGTGAAAAACATAATATAATGCATCCTTAACCATGCAACCCATATCGAGTGGGAACAATATTTTTAAAGTGTCTTAATGTGAGTAAAATTGAGAAATTTTTAAAGTATTGTGTCCATCGGTGGCTCGCATGTTTGAATAAGGCAACCTGACTCTTGTTTTTTGACTGTTGTGTAGATGAGTGTGCTAACATCATGGTATAATGCATCCCTGACCATGCAAACCATATATGCTGGACATGATATTATGCATGGAGCTTATGGTAGATGACATGGAATCATGTGTAGAGTATCGTGTCCATCGGAGACTTGCATCTTCAAATAAGTGATCTTAAAGCTAACCCTTGTGCATGATACTTGCGTTAAAACATGGTTGTGTCCCCTCCCATTCAACCATATCTGATGTACATGATCCTTTGTACATGCATTGGGGTAGGGGACATTGAGGCATGTGCAAAGTATCATGTCCATTAGAGACTCGTACATTTAAATAAGCCACATCGAAGCATGTTTTTTTACTCTTATGCATGATGGTGCATAAAAAACATGGTATAATGCATCCCTAACCATGAAGACCATATCGGATGGGCATGATACTTTTCACGAGCATTAAAGCGGGTACATATGAGATGCACTAAAGTATCATGTCCATTAAAGACTTGCACGTTCAATTCAATGTACCTTGGGATGCTTCTACAATGTACTTTGGATGGTATGTTGGGGCAGTTTGACTCTATAAGATACTTCGAAAGGTTCTATTAGGTATTGGAACATTGAAGAGGTACCAAGAGGTAATTTGTAGGTTGCAACACGAGACTTTATAGGTACTATAAGAGAACTTTTGGGATACCACAAGGGAACTTTTTGGGGTACCATAATGGATTTTTTAGAGTACCACAAGGGAATTTTGGAGTCTCAGAAAGATTTGGGATTTTGAGGGTACCACAAGGGACTTTTTGGAGTCTCATAAGAAACTTTTGCGATACCATAACATTCTTTTTAGGATCCCCCAAGGGACTTTTTGGGATACCATAAGGAACTTTTTAGGGTACCATAAGGTACTTCAATCTGAATTGGAAGGTGGCCTACTTGAAAGCACATTTCAACAAAATGATATTTATTTTAGATATCTTGTATGCAATTTAATAATAATTGTCCTTTCAAAATTTAGCAAGATTTTATTATTGAGTGTGTATGCAAATAGCATTTGGTTAAGCATTCAATTTATGTGCTCGAAGAATATAAACAATATTGCTACATTGTGACATGGCTTTGTAAACTCTCATTTTATTTTATACTTTATTTTGCATTTGGTTTCAAATTTTATTGGTATAAATGAAATAATATTATGCGTATGTGCGTGCATGTGTGCATGTGTGGGAGGGCTGTGTGTATACATGCATGCAAAGACATGAGAGAGAGAGAGAGAGAGAGAGAGAGAGAGAGAGAGTCTAATAATATTTATAAAATGATGCTTTCTTTTTCTTTCATGTATTCTCACATTGCAATGAATTCCATACATAAAGACCATCATCATTGAGGGAAACAAATTTTCCTAGCAAATCATAATCATTACAAAATCACATTACAAAGGAAATAATATTGTTAGGGTCATTGTTTGCATGGGTGTATCTTCCATGACCCATAAACTTATGCATTGCTCAATAAAATTCAACAAACTTTGTCTTCAAGTTGTAGTAAACATTTCAAACTTGAACATGAGACCAAAAAAGTATGGAATAAGGATTTGAAAGAAGAGTGTTAAAGAATTACAAGTGTTATGTTGCATGTGAAGCATGCATCTTGAAGACTATAGGATATAGCAGTTTATTCAAAAACATCAAAATTTTGTTCTGTATATACATGGAACCAAGTAATCATTCAAAAGTACACTACGTGATCTTCTCCTAAGCCAATGACAAGGCATGGATTAACGGGCCTCCAATGTTGTGCTAAAGTGATGCACACCCATTTGAAGGCACGCTCCATAACTATTTTTTGATTTGTTGAAAACCAAAGCGGATAAAAAGTTTGGAATACAAACTAGTGGAGCTACTGCATGGTGGTCTTAAAACATTAATAGTTGTTGGTATTGGTATCTAGATTCACCCTAAAATGAAAGAAGTTGAAAATGTGCAATTTGTACATGTGCAAAGATCTTTTAATAAATCCAACAATATTTACAATTTTTAATTGTTTCTTTTTCCATGCACTTGCTTGCTATACTGCTCATAAGCATGCCAAAGTTCATTTCGTTTCATAATACACAGCATCAAATTTGATAGCGTTCCCTTTGGCCTATTTATTTTTTGAAGCATTTGAGGCCACTTTGCACTTGTTTGGGATATCCAATTCTACTGATGTGTATCGCCGGAGGGGGGAAAACCGATGGCTGAGAACTTTGCTACTCCCATGAATTTTGAATTCACACCTCTGGTCCATCAAATATTGAAACATTAAGTTCCTGCACCTTGCCTCGCACTGCAAACGCCCTACAACACCTCGACGCAACCTTGTGTAGACTTTGGTTTGGGATTGTCTTTTTTCGGGTAAGTTGTCTTCTATTCTTTACTTGCCTCATTGGCTAGCTTCTCTAGGTTTATTCTAGAATAATCATGGCCATGGCATCAATGGCAACATGCAGCCCACCATGGCTTTCAAGAGAAACCAACAGAGGATGCGAGATAGGAAAGTTAAAAAGCCTGGTCAAGGAACAAGGAAAGAAATGACACAATATAAAAAATCGCAATGGAAGATACTTTTACAAACTTTGAGAGTGGAGAAACAATGAGAAGAAAGAAGACTCCTTGCAGAGCAGCAACAGGAAGCGGTTGCAGATGCATGCATTCAATCATTGCCATCGGAGCAAAGAACATAACCTATGGTGTCACGATTGGTGGGAGCATTCGAGACAGCAACATCAAGCCATTCAGGTGAATACCGATCTCGCGCCTTCACAATCTTTAGCCTGCACCCTAAATTTTGTAGAATAACAACCCTATCAACACCTTGGGAGATACACGTCCAAGAGGCAATGCTCTCTAACTTGAGAAATGGCCTATAAAAAGTGAAAGGGATGCACAGCTTAGATCAACTAGCTGCAAAGAGGGTGACATTAGCTATGTTGGTGTCCCTTGAAACAAAGGAGAAATGGCTTGGTTGCACAATATTGAAGATGTTGTCAATCGAAAGGACCAATGTGGCTCTCGCAATTGAACATAGAACAAAAGCAATGCACGATCGTCTCAATCGGAGAAGTCTTTGAGCTTCAACAGAATGCAAGTAAAGGAGAGACAACCTAAGTGCAAAAGTCATTACTAAATGACGATGTTTTGGAATGAAATATGAGAGTTTCTCCAAATACAAAGGACATTTGTAAAAAGCGGAGAGGATGTAAAATTTTTGAGGAGCACATCATACACATGCTTGATACAACGTAGATTAGTGGTGCGTAAACCAACACGGTTGCTGATTGTGATTGAGCTTTGGGATAGCTTACTTGTTTTATTTCTTAAACAAGGCAAGGACTAAATGTTATTGTCTTAAACCAACCCAGTGGAGGATGAAACATTTTGCAATCCTCTACTGGTTCAGCTCAATCACCAATTATGTGATTGTCCCGAACCAACGTGATTGAATAGATATTATTTGTTGACTAGCCCGATGGCGTGGTTGAGCATAAATTAACAACAATATATTTCAAAATAAAAAAGCAATATTACATTATAATTTTACTAAACCAACACGATGGTTGGAACATCATGCAACCGTGGCTGGTTCAACTCAATCACTTTTAATGTGATTATCATGAACCAACGTGGTTGAATAAACATTAGTTGTTGACCAACCCAATGGCCTGGTTGAGAAGAACTGAATAGAAATATATTATGCATTAGAAAAGAAATATATTGTTATTTTACTAAACCAACCCAGTGGTTGGAACATCATGCAACCGTGGCCGCTGCTTCTGCTCAATCACTACTTATGTGATTGTCTTGAACAAGCATGGTTGAACAAATATTAGTTGTTGATGGTCCCGATGGTGGTTAATTACTATGTTTCTTAGTACTTAAATTAGTTAAATTTACTTTCATGCTATTCGGATCATATACAACTTAATTTCTAGATTGGGTGGGATTGCAAGTGTCTTAATCCTCAACTGCTTGTTATCGCAGTCAGGAACACCCATCCACAATCCACTCAAAGATATATAACATCTTGAAGACATTAACCAAATTGAGAACTAAAAACAAAAATATGGGAGGGGAAGACTAATGCGTTAAAACAAAAAGGAGAGAAGAAAACATTTCTTTCCCTTGCAACTCACAAATATGTTGGGGACTTCTACAAGAAGTGAATAGATAACACCATATCAGGCATAGTGATATCCAGAGACATGCACGATAGGGAAAGCTCTTATTACGTAAGGATTTCAATGCCAAGGTCAAGGACTAGTAAAAAAGAGAGATCCCAAAATTTTTAGCATTTTTCTTGAAAACAGGTAGTGGTTGTGTCCTGGTTAACAGAAAATTGAATTTGCACCAAAAAATATTTTTGAAATACAACTTTTATTAAAAAAAGGTACACTTCTGAGAAGTTATTTCTAAACAAATGAATCTCAAAGCGACTGGGATGAGAGGAGTTCCAATGTCAAGGATTGTTACCTGCATCCATCCAAGAGAGAAAATGTTAGTCAAAACACCACTTCTTCTTGGGACTGCAGGTGTCATAACCCTCAGCTGCTTGTTATCGCAGTCAAGAACACGCATCCACAGTCCACTCAGAGATATATAACATCTTGAAGACACGAACCAAATTGAGAACTAAAAACTGATATATAGGAGGGAAAGACTAATGTGTTAAAACAAAAAGGAGAGAGGAAAACATTTCTTTCCCTTGCAACTCACAAATATGTCGGGGACTTCTACAAGAAGTGAACAGATAACATCATATCAGGCATAGTGATATCCAGAGACATGCACGATAGGGAAAGGTCTTATTATGTAAGGATTTCAATGCCAGGGTCAAGAACTAGTAAAAAAGAGAGATCCCAGATTTTTCAGCATGTTTCAAAATAAACCAAGTGTAATAAGGGATTTAGACATAGGGGATTAGTTATACAAAGAGTGAGAGAAATTTATTAGACCTGTGACCTACAAAGTGGTGATCAGGTTTGAAAGCATAATTAGGATTAGACAGATATAAAAGACACCTTGGGGGAAGTCACAATGTAGTGAATTGTGATCTACTTTCACCATATAGGTATCTGCTTTTCATACTGCATCCCGAGCTGGCCCATCAAACTTATCCTTGCCATAACCTATCTACATATCAGGCTAATTTAGAAGGAAACTCATACACGAAACTGTTTTTCAGACTGGTTGGTAAGACAAAGAGTATAACTGTTGGCATTCCAAGATTAACCACAGCTATCCAGGCAAGGAACAAACTACATAAGTGAGATCCCATTCCATGACATAAGAATCAACAGTTCCTTCGGAGTACAAGTGGTAACTCCTTAGCATCCTCTAGATCTTCAAAAATGAAAAGCGTCACAGGGCAGCAAGCATAAAAATAAACCGGCATCACATATATTTCTGTTCATGAAGATGCCTTGTCTGCAAAAATTCAGAATTTCTATCTTCTGACAATAATATCAGTCCATTTGGAGCCCAAGTGGTAACTCCTTAGCAATGTCTAGATCATCTATAATGAAAAACATCTCAGGGTTGCAAGCATAAAACTTATCGAAAGCATCAACATATATTTTTGTTCAAGAAAATGCCTTGTTTGCAGAATTTCAGACTTGCTATCTACTGGCAGCAATATTCAATGACTGTCAATGCTCAAGGGAAACATTTAAGACGAACTTATATACTATTAAAGTGGTAACTCTTCAGCATCTTCTAGACTCTTTATAGTGAAAAACATCTTAGGGCAGCAGACATAATACTCAACGGTAACAGCACATAGTTTTGCTCATGAGATGCTTTATCTACAGGCGTCCAGATTTGCTATCTTCTGGCAACGACGACTGTAAATCATAGGATTATCATGAGGTATTCTAAAGAAGAACTTATATATTATTACAAACTGAAAAAATGAGTGATACAGCTTCAAGGAGCATCCTTTTGGATGTCTATAAAATTCAATGACAAAAAGCCAGCATACATTATGTGAGTTGAAAGATGAGACATGTTAGAAGGCTTGAGTAACCAGTTAGAATCAGTCACTAGCTACCTTGGTAAGCATAAGTATATCGAAGAATGCTGTGGATAACAGTTGTATGTGGATTGTTGGGTTAGGGTTGGGTATGTATAGCATGGTATAGAACCGTCTGACAATTAGAGAAGCAGCCGTTGAAGACTACAACCGCTTGGAGATCCAAACCGTCAACCCTTGTGGCTAACATACCTCACACACCCCTCTAGGTCACTACTGCTAACCCACATGGTTATGCAATAACAAGAGGTTCTGTAATTGAGAATTTTTTTACTACAATACAACTATTGTCATTCCGTGAAGAGGAGTTTCAAAACAGGATGCCTAAATACAATATTAGTAAGAAATCTATAGTACCTTTTCAAGGCATTCTATGGGTAAAGATTTAAGAAATGGTTGGTTGCCATCAGATTTAGGAAACTTCTCTAATTTCATTACATCCCTTTATGCAGAGCCTCAAATAGAGACACACACCACAGATGCCCATAGTTGAAAAAACAATGGTCTAAACATTCATAAAGAAAGTGAAATCCTTGTGTCAAGTAGTAATACCATAAGGGATTGTCAAAGGTGGTCAAAGAAATGATTTGGAAGAAGAAATATTCGATCTTAAACTAGACTTTCAACCTGGCTCAATGCTTACAAAGTTATACAATCAAAGAAGAGTAAGTTTATGTTAGGCTTCCAAGAATTTTGATTTCATAGTATTTCCAATTGAGACATGATAGATTTTTCCAAAGAAAAGACCCATTTATTAATGTGAAGAAAACAATACAAATTCTTCTTTTCCATAAGGAAATAAATTTTCTCAAGTATCTGAGAAGTGCAAAGGGCTATGTACCACATGCAAATTGCTATGTGCTAAACTTAAATTTCTATGTACCACATGCAATCATTCCTTGGTCTTATAATTTTTGGAGAGAAAGTGTGCCAACTCCCCCCACAAAAATGTGTGGTTATGTGCTAAATGCAAAGTACTATAAAAGCGCTATATGCCAAATTCAAATTGCTATGTGCAAAATTCAAATTGCTTTGTGAAAAGAAATGAACAAAAATAAGTCCACATTCCTTGGTCCTATAATTTTGGAGAGGAAGTGTGGCAACTCTTCCCCTAAATAAATGTGCGGTCATGGGCTAAATGCAAAGTACTATTTGCAAAATGTAAAGTGCTATGTGTTGAATTCAAAGTGCCGTGTTCCAAATGCAAATTGATATTTTCCTAAAAACAAAACATGTGGTTATACGTTAAAATTACAAAACATAATAAAACATATTCTCTGCCAATACAGCTACCTACCCAGACCTAGTTTTTTCAGATTTATATTAAAATATGAAAAGGGTAGTCTATACAGCTACATTCACTTCAAGAAGCTTAGAAAAATACTTAATTCCCTCAATTTTTAACCCTCTAACCTTTAATATCCCAGAGCTTTAAGCTTAACACTTTAACTGCATTCCTCTTTGAATGGAATGTTTCTAAAAATCTTGATGTTTCCGGCATCTCATATCTATGTTATGGCAGTCCCTCATATGATCTGAAACACTTCATATTGTAGAACTTAACTTTTTTGTCTCCTAGCAACGTTTTCTTACAACTCCATTTAATCAAACTTCTTGCAACATGCATCCATTTAAACAACTCCTTCCAAATCTTTCACGTCTCCATATACTCCCACAACAAATGAATCTATGCTTCGGACCAGGGATTGGCCAGGGAATTAAATAAATGGGAATGTTACATTAGTTTCACAGCATAATAAGAAGCAGGTTTTTCTCGTGAGATGGCAAGCGATTGAGATAGCAAGTAGACAACTTCAGTTACATTTGTCAAAAAAGTAGTCTCACATGTGAGCTATATGGGCTGGGCATCAGGGCTAACACTTGAGATTTCATGTTATGTTTACTTTGGGGATTGATGCATGTGCCATGTGAGGAATATATGCAGTGCTTGTTGGGTGTGGTGTCCACAATGGGCAACCACATGAATGGAGGCTCTTCTAGGAGGCTTGGATTGGCTGCCACATTGGTAAGCACCAAAGATACCATGTGGTCAACACTCTAGGCGACGATGTGGCTCTCAAGAGCAAGTTGGTAGGTTTGAATTTGGCATGATGTTGACTATTTTAGGGTTGGTGTGTGGGCATATGAGGCTGGGTTGACAGTGTCCAGATCTACTTGATTTTGCAAGCTTGGCAGGGGGTTGAATCACCCTCTATATAAGGAGCCTATGTGCTTGTTCTCCTATAATTTCATCTTAGCTACTACTAAAAGAATGTGGAAAGAAGGGAGAGACATACCAATGGGGATAGGAGCACTGTTGTGTGCTAAGTTTGGTGCAGCACTTAAGCTTTAGGTTGGTCAGCCCACCACCACTTGGCTACCTAAATGGAGTACTTTGTATGACAGTTTTGTATGTTCATTAGCCCTCACTTTGAGAAGCATTGGAAAACATTCTTTTTCTGTCTCTTGCTTTCCTATTTATCATCCATATTTTTGTGTCTCTATTGTCTACTTGTGCATAATCAAGGAGTGAGATCTATGAGCTAATGTGATCCAATGGAGCAGGGCTTGTGTAGTCATCCAGATTTTTGTCTCTCTATTGTCAACTCGTGTGCATAATCAAGGAGTGAGATCTATGAGCTAATGTGATCCAAGGGAACCCTGCTCCACGGCAAGGATAGTGAGTTGTTTGCTTACCCTACTATCACTGACATGTAGTAGACCTAGAGGATTTACGTCAAAGATCTACTCTAATTGATGGATGGAGGCCCTTGCATAAAGGACCATGACTCCAACATCAATTAAGTGTGCCTTTGTTAAGTAATTCATACAGCATTAAATTTTAGTTTGTGGGTTGCAAGTTTTCTTGATTTCGATGAGTTCAGGGATGCCTATTACCAATATCAGAAAAGACGACAAGTTGGATTGGAGAAATCGCCCATAATGGAAGGTGAAGATATGCAGCAAGTTGGCGATTAGGAGAATTTTAAGATGATGAAAGGATTGGATGGGAAGCATAAGACAACAGTTAATTCCATGGGCAAGATTGTAGAACTTCTTGAGGCTGAAGAATGGGAGGACAAAGATTTGGAGGCTTTTTCCCTAATCGTTTGGATGATGGTGGGTGCAAGATTCCTCACATCTAGCTTTCAAAAATGATACATCAATTTTGGTCTTGTTCTTTATGCGTACGCATAATTAGGACTAGACAGATATAAAAGACACCTTGGGGGAAGTCACAATGTAGTGGATTGTGATCTACTTTCACCATATAGGTATCTGCTTTCATACTGCATCCCGAGCTGGCCCATCAAACTTATCCATGCCATAACCTATCTACATATCAGGCTAACTTAGCAGGAAACTCATCCACAAAACTGTTTTTCAGACTGGTTGGTAAGACAAAGAGTATAACTGTTGGCATTCCAAGATTAACCACATCTATCCAGGCAAGGAACAAACTACATAAGTGAGATCCCATTCCATGACATAAGAATCAACAGTTCCTTCGGAGTACAAGTGGTAACTCCTTAGCATCCTCTAGATCTTCAAAAATGAAAAGCATCACAGGGCAGCAAGCATAAAAATAAACCGGCATCACATATATTTCTGTTCATGAAGATGCCTTGTCTGCAAAAATTCAGAATTTCTATCTTCTGACAATAATATCAGTCCATTTGGAGCCCAAATGGTAACTCCTTAGCAATCTCTAGATCATCTATAATGAAAAACATCTCAGTTTGCAGAATTTCAGACTTGCTATCTACTGGCATCAATATTCAATGACTGTAAATGCTCAAGGGAAACATTTAAGACGAACTTATATACTATTAAAGTGGTGACTCTTCAGCATCTTCTAGATTCTTTATAGTGAAAACATCTTAGGGCAGCAGACATAATACTCAATGGTAACAGCACATAGTTTTGCTCATGAGATGCTTTATCTACAGGAGTCTAGATTTGCTGTAAATCATAGGAATATCATGGGGTATTCTAAAGATGAACTTATATATTATTACAAACTGAAAAAATGAGTGATACAGCTTCAAGGAGCATCCTTTTGGATGTTTATAAAATTCAATGATAAAAAGCCAACATACATTATGTGAGTTGAAAGATGAGACATGTTAGAAGGCTCGAGTAACCAGTTAGAATCAGTCACTAGCTACCTTGGTAAGCATAAGTATATCGAAGAAT
The DNA here is from genome assembly GCF_047967505.1 of Dipteris shenzhenensis. Taxonomy (NCBI): domain Eukaryota; kingdom Viridiplantae; phylum Streptophyta; class Polypodiopsida; order Gleicheniales; family Dipteridaceae; genus Dipteris; species Dipteris shenzhenensis. Next base: position 45,938,412 of record NC_141602.1, on the reverse strand, counting down.
GCTGTGGATAACAGTTGTATGTGGATTGTTGGGTTAGGGTTGGGTATGTATAGCCACCATTAATTGGTGGTAAGCATGATACAACCTTCTACAAGCATGTACCAGAGTAACAAAAAGGACAGCCAGCTTGACTTGACAATGGATTCCTACAGTGCAAAGACTTAGACCAGGACTAAGCCATTCTTTAGGACTCTGGTAAGTACGAAAACACAGAGTACATACATCTTCAAATACTCAAGACTCCAAGCCTAAAGAAGACAAGGAGATGCCTGCTATAAACCATCATTACGGGTCCAAGTGAGCAGACAACATGGTTAAGAACCAGAGACAGAGTGAGGAGACTAAGGCATTCCCATTAAAACTTAAGCCATAGTCATCATATGTACCATACATGAAGGCTTTCAAACTGCAAGAAAAAGGTTTAGATGCTATTCCCCATATGATGCTTTTGGACAAGCATACATTCAATGATCAATCACAAACAAACCCATTACTTCGGTTGTTTATGATCAAACAAATCTACGAGAACACAACACAAGAACTCTGGGTCTCGGTTCTTAAACAGGATGGTTAATCATTGCTAACCCGCTCCAACATATGCATTCTAAGCAACACAATGCAAAGGGAAGCGTGGGACTACATCTCCAGCGAAACTCAAGATCTGACGAACCATAACAATCTCAGGGCTGGTCTCCTTTAATAAAGGGACATTTAACGAAAAAATGGTAACTATATTGCGTTAAAGCCATCTGCACTTATTAATCGAGAGAGGAGTTTCCCACTGTTTGGGTTCTCTTTGAGTGATTCAACTGACGGAAATTACAACATACAAACATGCCTATAACGTTTAAAAGACTAGATTTGTCTAGCGTTCATGATAAGAAAGTATTGCGACAACACTTACTCCTGATGTGTGAAGCATTTAACCTTCATGGATCGATTCAAGAGAAAACTTATCTAATTCATTTGAACTAATAAAGAAATTTGTGACTATGGGAATCACAACGCATGGATCAACGGAAGGCGATTGACATCCGGTTATCAGTGCGTAGTCACGGATTCAAGCAAGACCTCACAATCATATCGCAGTGCATCCACCATTAATCAATAGTGATTATGGCGATCTGCATGCATAGAGAGATCAAGGGAGTGGACCTGAGAGGAGGAGGAAGAAGGAACGCTGCCAGCTGCGCGAAACTGTTCAGTTGCTTCAACGGGGGAAACCTCCACAGAAGTCATTATCTGAAACCGCTACGTTCTCTTACGGAATAGGGATGAGAATGCTTGATAGAGTAACAGGGTAAAGAGAAGAGAGGAGAGGTGAGGGGGCGGTAGAGGCAGATGGTAAATGAGAGGAAGAAGAAGCTAGAGGAGATTTTCGACAGCGTTGCTAGAGGTGGAGACTAGTAGGGAGACGCGAAGTAGAGAATAGTAGAGAATCGCGAGGAGAGACTAGTAGGGAGTCGTGAGGCTTAGAGGGTTGCATAGGTTAGTGGAAAGCTCATAGAGAGAATCGCCATAGAGAGAATCGCCACAGATAGATGCTTAGTGGACAGGAGTAGCCGCTAGATTATGAGGCGTAAGGTGGGGAGTTTAGGTTCATATATAGGTTCGGTATATTCCACAAATGCCAATTATGGCCTCTAGCTAACTACTGCCAGTCAACCGCCATGTACCCTGTTCAAACACACTTCCTGACTAGAAATTTAAAAGCGCCTTAGAGAACACTCTACTTAAGAGAGCGATGGGAATCCAAGGAGAGAAAAGACAAATAAGTGCTATACTCACTCAAAGGTTCTCAACGACATTTTTAACGAGATATTACTGGCTAAAGATATTACGAGGGAAGAAGGAGATTTTTTCTTATGGAGGATAGGTAAAAATAGTCATTTTAATAGATTGACAAGATATGGTGACATTAACTGAGGACAAATCCTGAGAACTTTACTACATCCATGGTAAGAGTGAGGTGAAATTAAGGAGTTACATTTGGTTGATTTAGACCAAACATAGGAATTAAGCTGTAAGTCTAATCACTGTCATATGGGAGGCGGGTTAATAGGTATGAGTACTCATGTGATGGTATATACATTGTATAAATACAATGTATTACCTTATATATGTGATTGAGCGAAATAACTGATAGTAGTAAATTACTATTGAGTGTGTGTGTGTGTGTGTGTGTGTGTGTGAGAGAGAGAGATCGGAGAGAGAGAGAGAGAGAGAGAGAGAGAGAGAGAGAGAACTATATGAACATCTTCACAACACCAAAATGACCCATGAGACAAAAAAGAACACATCAACCTGATCTTAGCTCTCAAGATGTTGAGTCACTAGAGTTGATACCCAACATGCTCGTTTTATGTCAGTAGTGACACCTTGTTGGCTCTTTCCCATGGCTTCCACAAGAAGAGTGAGGTGTTCTCAGCATGCAGAGTTTCGAGGCTTATTTGTCACCTACAGATATTTTGGTGTTTTTGTTTGTAGTATAACTGTAGCTTAGGACCTCGGGTCATATTCCGGTGAGAGACGTAGGCTTAAGTGTGGTAAGAAAACACAGTGCATGCATTTGTGAAAGGAACGTGCATCATCATGGTTGGGGCAATGAAGGCTTTCTCCTTCATCGGGGGTTGAAGGGTTTAGGAGGATTTAAGGGCTAGAGGGACGTTTCGAGTTTAGAAGGAGGTTACAAGGTTTAGAGAGAGGCTCTAGAGTTTAGAAGAGGTTCTAGGGTTTAGAAGGGGTTTAAGGGTTAGAAGGAGGATCCAAGATTTAGGATACGGTACATGGTGGAGAACGGGTCTCCCTCATAGATCATGGATGTCAAGGGAGGAGGAGGAGGGAGGAGAAGGGAGGAGGAGGAGGGGGAGGAGGGAGGAGGGAGGAGGAGGGAGGAGGAGGAGGGAGGAGGAGAAGGGAGGAGGAGGAGGAGGAGGAGGAGGGGGGGGGAGGAGCAGATCAACATAATTCCCCAAAGAGTGTGGCCTTCATTCCATTATGGGGTATTTATACAAGTTGGAGAGCTTCTCTCTCTGCATGTAGGAATTGTAAGACATTCTCTCTCTACATGTAGAACTTGCATATAGAAGTATGTAGGAGTTGCAAGTTGCATGTTGCATTAAGGCATTGCATGTAGAACTCGCATGTAGTAATCACATGTAGGACTTGCATGTAGGAGTTGCAAGTAGAACTTGCATGCTGAGGATTCCTAAGAGAGATTATCCCTAGCCTTATGCAAGTACAAGAAGAGCTTTGCCACTACTCTACACACACATTCTGTGCTACCTAAGTCCATGTTGGCACAAAGACAACATACTCCCATATCGATTTTATTACCCATCCTCGGATATGGCTTATTGTGATCACGGAGTTGGGATGCCATGCGTGTAATCTAATGGATGTGGAACTTGTATCATGCCAGTCGATCCTGCTGTTGTAAAGCCTTGGCACCATACAATTTTTTCTCTGTATATAGGTAGCCTGTATCCATCATTTGTTCGAACAGAGATATGTGTCATGCTTCTAAGAAGATGACTCTTTGATTGAGTTGGCTTGTAATCTGAGCATCGATCCATTCATTGGGATTGAAACTGAGTGGAGGCAAATGGTTTTCGATGTGGCAGGGGACTTCCAGAATGTATTCCAATGTTTTGCACAGGATAGCACTTTGGCGAAGGATGCAGTCAATGTTGCCGCGCATTATTTGCTCATGCTTTTGAAGTTCTCGGATCAATGTACCTTGGATATTACATTCTACACCAGAGTATGACTCGATGATTGGCTAATTAATGGTGCGATCGTCACCCAAAGTGTGTATGTTGGCCTCCCATCTGTGACATCGTGGAACTGCATAGAGCTTGGGATGGGTTCTGAGACATGGAGGTGCACGCAAGTACTCTTTCAAGAAGATTACATCAAAGAGCTTGGGATGGTGGCAATCAGGTTGGGGATCCAATTTGCTGACCCAAGCTTCACAAACTTGATGCTGACGAAGATTGGTAGGGAAGTTGTCCAGGGTCCTCCACCTCGAGTTTTCATATTAGGATATTTGCTCCAGAATTCCTTGATGGGGTTACTGGGAAGTGGTATCAAATCAAAATCATACCCATCATTTGAATTTGGCATGGGAGTGTGAATTGGATTATTTCGATCTTGATATTCAAAATCAAAGATTGTCATATTCTGTTGATGGTAGCACAAGTAGTGTCGGAGGTGATGGCGGGGCCAGAAGAGAATATGGGGACATGGGGGAGAAATATGGAAGAGTGTTAGTTTGTGGGAGGGGAATCAAAAGTGGAGGGAGGGAAGAACTAGGCAAATGGTTTGAGCAACTTGGTAATCCTCGAGGGTAGGATTAGCGAGGGAAGGGAAAAAGTTAGCACTGATATATATCGAGGAGTTTGAAGGTGCTGATTGGGTCGGATGGGTAGGTTTCGAGAAAACATTGCACCTCCTACATAGATACCTTTACAATTAGCTCAAAACACTCTGCAAATTGTCATTAGACACAGAGGCCTATAACTTTTAATAGAGACATGATATTAAAGATTCAAACACATATAGAGATGCGCTACAGATGAGCTTCGCGCTGATATACATTTCATAAGAAACAAAGAAGCGGCCAGAAAGTTATGGGCAGTTTACTAGACGGGAGTAAAAACTGTCATGAAAATAGACTATCAAACAAAGATACTCATAACTTTTTGTTGTAGTATCTAATTAAAGATCTAATCACACAACAAAATGAGCCTTGAAGAGAGCTTCGTGCTGATATAAGTTTCATCAAAATCGGACTACCCAGCAAAACATTATGAGCAAAACACTAACAAGGGGTCAAAATGTCATACAAATTGCCCTCCACCCATGCTAATTTCGCCTGAGCAGGATGCTCCCTCAAGACTCCACCTTCATCAAGGATGTATATGAATGGTGTCGAAGTTGTAAAGTATGCCAAAAGTTTGGAAGGCGACAGTTGATTCCTGGGCCCTTGAAGCCTATTCCAGCATATGGACAATTTGAGAGGTGGGGGTTGGACTTTGTGGGACCACTCCCTTGCTCATCTTAGGGCAAGCATTATTTATTGGTGGCCACAGATTATGTGACTCAATGGGCAGAGGCCAAGGCCACAGTCAATAACAAGGCAAGCACAGTTGCAAAACTTCTCTTTGATCAAATTTATTCACGCTTTGGTTGTCCTTTGGAAATTCTCACTGATGGAGGAACCTCTTTTAGAAATGAACTAATTGAAGATGTGGTGCATAAGCTAAAGATAAATCATAGCATGTCCATGCCATACTATCCCCAATGTAATGGCTTGGCTGAGAAACCAGATGGATTGTTGTGCAATTCAATGGGAAAGCTTGTAGACACCAAGAAAAGGCATTGGGATAGGCACTTGGCAGAAGTTTTATGGGTTTACAGAACCACACACAAGCTAGCTATTGGGTTTACACCATTCCAACTAGTGTATGGAATAGAAGCCATTTTGCCCATTGAATTGGAGATACATAGTCTTCGCATTGCTGTTGCAAGAAAAGAAGGATAGGAGGATGCCTATGCTCAATGCTTGGTACAGCTAGAAGCCTTAGATGAATGCAGACTATAGGCCTTACAAAACTTGGAAACTTCTCAAAAAAGAAGAAAGGCCCATTTTGACACCAAATTAGGCAAGAAGAAAGATATTGCAGAAGGAGATTTGGTCATGAGATTTGATAGCCGTTTGGAAAAGCGGCTAGACAAAAAGTTTATCAGTTGATGGGAGGGACCATATCAAGTCAAGAAGAAGTTCACCATCACAACTTGAGGATGTTGACGGCATGGTGATACTCGGACGCACCAATGAGTATCGCCTTAAATTCTTCTATGCTCGACCACCTTGAGGGCCAGCAGACCCTGTCTGTCACTAGAGAGAATCTGCTAGGGGGGGGAAAGATGTGACGCAAAAAATTGATATTTTTTATTTGGCATTGGTATTGTTTTTCTCTATGTTTGATAAGAGTTTGAGTATCAAGTGATAGCCTAGCAACTCTCACTTATTTCTATTTTCTAAGATATTTATGGGATTGAGACGATTAGTGGAATGGATCATTGTAAATACCATAGCTATGAATTATAAATACCTTGGTATGGGGTGAGAGTTATTTGTGTATGGGATATTATGGGGTTTTTAGAAAATAGGAAGAATGAGTCATATAAAGAGGTGGGCTCACGTCCATGTATTCCAATACTATAAGAGAGGCCACATGCCAAACGTGTGGAAGGCATGTGGAGGAGTGTGGAGTAAAGAGGAATCCTTCCAGAATTCCGATTTGGAATAAGGAGGATGTGGACATATGGAAAAGAGAGGGTCCCTATGAGCCCCATGTGGGGAGACTCTTGACTTTCTCAATATTTTAAGAGTCTTGAGCATCTTTTGATGGGACACATGGCAAGAGTAGCTAAAAAGGACATGGATGGTGACATACGGGCTTATGTGATTGATGGGAAAGGAATCTACATGCAGCAATTGTAAATGGGTGAAGGAGGGTGACAAGATCTCTATAGAAGGAGCCCTCCTCTCCCTTGTTCATCATATCTTCCACCATTAGGCCTCATGTTGTTGTAGCTCTAGTCTCCCCAAGCCTCTTCCATGAGCCTTCTCTCCCTCTTGTAGATATTCTCTTATGTAGACTCTTGAGTCCATTTCTCTCTAGTTCATTCTCTCTCTTTGAATAGTCTTGGAGCTTCTGCTCCCTCTTGTACGTATGAAACCTCTTCTTCTCCCTTGTGTTTGTAGTATTTTGAGTTGGATTGGAGTGGAGTCTCACTCTATTGACACAATGAAGATCACTGCGTATTCCCTCACTTGAGTCTCTCTTCCCTTTTCTTTCTTTCAAAGACTTAAAAGTTCTTTCTATTCGGCCGGTCATTGCACACACATGGTCCATCCATTTCCCAAGCCACCAAGGGAGTTACTTACCCTGTTCTAAGCAAAATCTATGAGTGGTGGATCATTGATGAAGGTGGAGTCTTGAGGGAGCATCCTGTTCAGGCAAAATTAACATGGGTGTAGGGCAATTTTTATGACAGTTTGACCTCCTATTAGTGTTTTGCTCATAACTTTTCGCTCGGTAGTCCAATTTTGATGAAACTCTATGTTAGATAGTCTATTCTTGTGACATTTTTTACCCCCGTCTAGTAAACTGCCCATAACTTTCTGGCCGCTTCTTTGTTTCTTACAAAATGTATATTACGCGAAGCCCATCTCTAGGCACATCTTTATATGTGTTTGAATCTTTAATATCGTGTCTCTATTGAAAGTTATAGGCCTCTGTGTCTAATGACAATTTGTAGAGTGTTTTGAGCTAATTGTACAGGTATCTATGAAGGAGGTGCAATGTTTCCTCGGAACCTACCCATCTGACCCAATCAGCCCTTCAAACTCCTCGATATATATCAGTTCATGTCATGTTGAGCTGCAAGATCTTCTTTCAACAACGTATCGCTCTTCTCTTTGGCGCAAACCGGCTTGCTGAGATTATGGCCTCTGCTGATCCTTTCCTTCTCCCTATGCTTGAGTACAACATCACTTGGAATGTTACCATCTTCATTCTCATCTAAGGGAGGAAAGTATGGTGTGGTATCTTGGCATAAAAGCTTCTTTTAAATGTCCCTTTCTCAATGATAAATATCTTTGTTACTCAGTTCAAAAGCAATACGAAGTGAAGAGGTGCGTGGAGTTTATTACCCCCAACTTCATGTCACAGTATGCATGGATACATCACAGCTCTGTATCAAGTTGCACACATGTATAAGTCCTTATATGAGCAAGTTGTACACATGTATAAGTCTTTTATGAGCAAGAGTCGAACAAAAAAATAAAGCAGATAGCCGAATGATCTAGATTGAAAGAGCGGTTACATAATGAAATCGAAGAACATACAAAGACAAGGGAGAAGTGACGTAAAGAAAGATTGAAAGCGACCCCTTTGGGAGATAGGCTTACAAGTAGAAAACCTCGCAACCTTGTAGAATTGAAAGCAAGAAGTGGAGGGTTCAAGCATTGAGTACAAGTAGCAAGGTGAGATTGTTTTAAGCATGAGATTGCTAAAAGTATTTACTATTTGCAATGTGGCTATGTAAATCTTCCTTTATTAACTCTTATTTATGCATCCGGTTTATAGGAAAGTGTTGGAGCCCCAAAAGGAAAATGTTGATCCGAATGCTCTTCCCATAAAACAAATGAAAGGTCTATTCTCAACGACTATTGCGAAAGGGATGATTGAGGAAAAGAAGTTTAAAACCATGAAATGCAATGTTGTTCAATAGTTTGTGGAAAGCAATAAAGTTAATGTAAACTTAATTCAGGAGGCTCTCGATAAGAGTGGAGTTAGCAAGAAAGGTTTTTCTTCTATTTTCAAAGCAGTGTCATCAACTTTTAAAAATTAGAGGATCAAACATGTGCTTCCAAATCCTGCAGAAGTTTGGAATTTAAGAGCTTCACTCAACGAACAAGTAGATGATTTTATTGGTCAGTGGTTGCATATTGAGGATGTATTTGAAGGTAGTAAGGGGACCACTGTGTATAATCCTTGGAATAATATTTGTATTGATCTTGAACAATTACAAAAAAGAATGGTTGAATTCTACGAAATCACATTTAAAGAGTGTGTCAGGGACGGCTTATATTTGTCATAAAGTTGGATGAATGTGAAATTGTGAAAGAGAAAAAGATTGAAAGAGTGACTATCACACTTATGAATAGGGCACTTGATACATCAATCACTAGAGAAAACTCAAAGCATTTTAGTGTACAATCCGAGAAGCATATTTGGTGGTTGGGAGCATTTGAGGTAAGCGTCAACTTTCATTTTTCAAATATATTGTTGTTTGATTTCATTTATTAGATCTAGATGCTTCAATATAGTTTCTTCTTAATGGCAGGTAAAGAAAAGGACCACCAAACCTTGTTTTGGGTATTTCACCATACCAAAATACTAGAAGTCATAAAAAACCTGGTTCAAGGAGGGAAACTTCATGTTGAAGGCAAGGTTGATTTCCAAGTTGATTGGCACATGGCAGGGGACCTCAAGAGCCTCAGATGTATGTTCAACATAAGCAAAGGAGGTAATTCAAAATCTCCATGCCTTTACTACAAGGAGCCAGCCCATGTCATGGATCCTAAATGGTGGAGAAAATCTCCTAATAGGGACAAGATTGATCTTGAATTCAAAGCAATTCTTGATATTCCTTTGTGCAATGTACATATATGCACATTGCATGCTTTATGTAGAATCATCGAAAAGTTGGTCTTTTTGTATATTGGATTTGCTTGGAAGCTTTGACCAGGAAAAAATAGGAAGAAAGCAATTGCTGCATTAGAAAAAGTATTATCGAACATCGGTCTCCATGGAAGAAATGTTCATATCATAACAGATATCAAGAAGTTCTCAAATGGAAAGGATGTTCCTATCAAACCGTCAATTGGTGGAGTCAAAGAAAGAAGATTTTTATCAGAACCAAAAAGAGAAGGAAAACTTGGTAGATGATCAAGATATGTTTCCAAGGTGAGATACAGACTTTGGAAGCATGTCCATAATGCAGTTAAAGATGATATGGCAGATGGTGTTGCTCGAAATGTTAAAGCGGAGGTATGGAAATCCTTGGACAAGCTTTTCCAACTTTGTGACAAAAAGACATGGACCAAGAGCGATCATCGTGCAGTAGAAGAGGAGCTCAAACTTTTGGAAAATCCATGAAACAAGCATGGACAAGCTACAATATAACACACTACATAGTAAGTTGAATTAATTTGTTTTGTATGCATAGTTTGTACTTTCAAACATGGTTTACAAAATTCTCACTTAATATTTTCTGTGATTGAAGAATATTATTTACAACCACCTTCCATGTTTTGTTAAAAGTATGGATGCCCTGCAATATGGTCAACATAAGGAATGGAAAAGTCTCATTACATAGCAAGAAATGATTTTTCTGACATACACAACATTTTGGAGGAGCACATAAGGCAAATAGTCTCAAAGAAGTATTTCAATGGTTTTTTAGAGGTATACTTCAAAGGTTGCAAATCAAGAAAAAAGTTTCATTGTCAAAAGTTAAACTTGCCTTTAATACGGCACAAAAGAAAAGAAGAAGGGACATCCTTGGTAATTCAACAGCTACACAAAAACATGCAAACTGGAGACAATCAAAGATCTATGTGAATCACAAGTGGATGGATAGAGTTGGAAACCTTATGGAGATTTATAACAATGTAGAGACTTTGTAATATTTTCTAGAAAAAGGTAGTACAAATTCTGATCTGACTATCTTTTCTTGTAGGACTTTGTGTCCTTTGTAACTTTTGACAATACAATATACTTGAGTTTACTCTTGTACTTCTTTTACATTGAGTTGCTCTCCTTTGATCTGTTTAGCCTCAAAATCTAGAAAAAGAGGCTCTCTAAACGTAATCAAATGATGCTTTCCATAACCATCTTATTGGCTAGGATCTTTGATTCCATGTGCTAAAGCATAAGCAATGTATGTCAAAAAGTACCCTACCCTTGAGCACTATTTACGAGGGCCATATCAAAAAATGTCTAAAGCAGATAATTTCTCAATTAATATAACTTTGTATTCTGCCAATTTACCTGGTAACCACCAAGAAACTTTGAGAAACATTTAAAAAAGAAGATTGCTGTCTCTCCATCGTTAATCAATTCTCTGTGGTATGTCAGAATCTTGGCAGACGACATCTTGTTCATGTACTGTGCAAGGGAAGACAACTGTCCAAGTCCCCTTTCTCAGCTCCCATAGGACCTTCTTAGAAAACTGTCATATTCAATATAGAGCTACAATAGAAAAAAAGAAGCTATGAGAAATATATACAAGTCATGCTAAAAAAGATCTAGCAAAGAAAATAGTGAGTTAGTACAAAAAAAGAAGCAATGAGAAATATATACAATCCATGATAAAAAACATCTAGCAGAGAAAATAGTGAGATAGCGTACCTTCATATTCTCATCATTCTCCAAAATTTTATCGGTCCAAAGATCAGTGTGTCTTTCCATGCTACTTTGTGTTTTCCTTTGCTCCTTCACCTTTGGTTGAATGTCCTTCTGTTCCTCCAATTTTTGCGTTATAATCTTGTTAAAGGTCTCATCATCCATATCCTCCTCATCCATAGTTTTCTTAAAGCACATCGAGAGTGCCTCCTTGGGATTAAATGTATCTTATAGTACCATTAATTCAGCATCTTCAATTCGAACATCCTTATCTATGCTACATACTTGAGAAATTAAGGCCAAGGCATAATCTTCTCTGAGGTCAAAGATGACACGTATATATGAGATCAGATAATACTCTTGACCTTGAATAGTGAAGGAAGGAAGGATAGGTATAGCTTGACTACTTGTCTCAAAATCCAATCCTTTAGTAGACATAGCTCCATTTACTGTTTGTGACTTTAAGGCTACAAGTTCCAAGGCTGTAGCCTCCTTGCTTTCTTCCTCAAGATTAATATCCTCCTCATCTAGTTCTTGTGCCTCTTCTATATTTTTGCCTTTTTCTTCAATATCAGGTTCTTCCCCATGATCTTCCATGGCCTCTTCTGGCATGTCTTCCATACCTTCATGACAAAGATTTAAAAACACAGCAAAAGAAAGGCTTACCTCCAATAGCCTGCATCCTTCACCATGAATACTACAAACCGCTTTGTACTTTTCTGGAAAGATGTCAAACCTCCTATTGATGGGAATCCGAAGCTTTTTGTTTGTGATCAAATCCTTGGCATGGACATATAACTTCCCAAATATGGTTACTTTCTGCTTCTCTGAAATTTTGTAAAATTCTGCTAGCTCGTCTGCTAAAAAATCTGTGTGGCTCTCCAAAATTTTAGCATAATTGAGCTCTTTATTCCACATGTCATAAAACAAATGGTAATCCTGCTGAGCATCACACTTCTCAAGGAAATAAAAAAGTAACAAATCTACAGGTTTTTGCGTTTCTTTCAATGTCTTCCCCTTCAACGAGATTGTTGTTTTTACAAAAGACATCCATGAAACACTTGATAGCTCGATTTTATCATTTCTCTCCTTCTTGCTTGAACTTCCCTCTCCCTAAAGAGGGAAAGATTGTCCCTGCAACCTCCTTTTCATCAACATAATTGGTGATTGTCTTGGAACCCCTTCAATTTCAATAAGTTATACAAAACCAAGTTCTAAAAAGCAATTTATTGTCTTTCTACACAATCTAAATGAAGCACCAATAATAAAATTATGATTTCCATATCCACGCATATCACACAAAATATATAATGCATAGTCTATTCAATTATTTACAAAACCAAGTTATAAAAAACAATTTATTGTCTGTCTCCACAATCTAAATGAAGAATCTTTCAATAAAATTATACAATCAAAGCTATAAAAAGAAATTTATAGTATCTCTTTCCACAATCAAAATGAAGCACCAACAATAAAATTATGATTTCCATATCCACGCATATCAGTGAAATATATAATGCATAGTCCATTAAAATATTTACAGCATTGTGTTTTATGAAAAGCATAAAGAAAGTATACTGGCTACATGATTTCTGGTTGTCCATTATTGATGGGAAGTAGTAATTGGAAATACATTCTCTTTTACATGTTTCAAATACAGTCCAAAGTGCTACCTTTTAGAGCCCTTTTTGCCACTCTTGCTTGACTCTGCCTTGTCTTTCTTCATTTTTCCTTTCGTTTTTTCTTTTCCTTTTTTCTTGTCCTCTTCTTGCTTCATTTCCACAGGTGTGTGTCCTTCTCGTTCGATCCATAATTTCATCTCATTAATTGAATCTTCTAAAATTTCTTGGTTAGACTTGTCAGAATTTGAGACATAACGGTCAACGATATCTTGTGTGTTAGGGTTGAGAAATGCTCCAAGAAGAGTTCATGTGTGAATAGGGGGTCCAACAATATCTCTGTATTGGAGATATAGTTGTTCTAAATATGTTTTCAAATCATTTTCGGTTGGAGCCATTGGAACCTATGCAAATACATCGTAATGTTAAACCACATTGAAAAACGAAGGGGATAGAAATGGAGAGAGAGAAAGAGAGAAGGAACCTTGAGAACATTCTACAGTATTCCAAACTTGATCACACCCAAGCGAGACGGATTGGATGAAATGAGATGGATTCCTCTTCTTCCTCTTTCTCTCTCTCTATGGCTCTCAGTCTACCTCTTTCTCTCTACTTCACGAGCCGTATTTCTACACTTATCATCCCCCCCTCTCTCTCTCTCCCTCTCTCTCAATTTCTCTACATAAAAAAATGTGAGGTATAACTTGGAAAAAATGAGTGATAGAGCTGAAGGAAAGTGATCCACAACATAAAGTATACAAAAAGGAAAATAAATAATTGACCAAAAGTGACCCGAGGACATCACTACCTCGAAAAGGGTGCTTCTCTCACTTTACGTCATTGTATGCTCCCTCACTTTCTATCACTCTTGAAGGAGAGGTGGCTCACTGTGCATCTCTCACTATTGCTCCCTCACTTTCTTTCTCTCACTTTCGTTTCAAAACAATGGCCAGTTACAATGTGACTTCATTTACTGAACTCAAATTCTATCTTAGATTCCCTTTGTATGGATCCATGAGGGGAAAATCATTCGAGGAGGATATGCTACGCACATGGCTACTTGATTTGAACTCACTAGAAGAGGCGAATATCTTACGCACATGGCTGCTTCTTTTAATCACGTACTTCTTATGCTAATGAGCTAAATTGTCATACAGGATATGGCAGTAGCTAGAAGCTGTATTGAACGAAACGGTGAAGATGAGGAAAGCCAGGAGCAAAAAGAGGAGTTGTTGAGTGCTTACAAGTCGGCGGAAGATTCGAAACAGGTTGTGAGGAGAGTCTATGAGGAGATTTGTGATGCCAGTCCTGGTTACGCATGGCCTCCGTATTTAAAGTCCACTTGTTTTCATGAAGCTAATGCCATAGTAGGCACTTTAAAGGACATATGCTCTCTCTAATGGCGTAATAGTCAAGTGATGGAAATTTACTTCCACAGAGACTTATGCATTTTCTAAAGTTGTAATAGATAAGAAATGGAACTACAGTTCCAAAAAGACTTTTCAGTTCTCTTATGTAATAGAGAAGGGATCAAAATATATTTCTCTCTCCCCCTCTCTCCCCGTCCATCTACTTGTTATCCCTCTCAAGCCTCTCTCTCTCTCTCTCTCTCTCTCTCTCTCTACTTTCATCAGTTTTGCAGATTTGCCTTGTGAGGCAGAAGTTGTGTTTTTTGCAATGATAGAATATTTTGCAGTGTTCTGTAATGGCGTCTGACTCTCTTTCACATATTGTCACTAAAAAGCTTGACAAGAACAACTTCCAAGCATGGAAGTTTAGAATGACGAATTTCCTTATGGGAAAAGGCTATTGGGAGTTTATTACAGGAAATGAAGAAGAACCAGTTCTTCCTAATGTTCCCAATCAACAGGAAATGCAGGCATTTAAAGGTTGGCATGAGAGAGCCAAAAAAGTTATGTACGGCTGTCTATCAGTATTTCAGATTCTATGATTGTGCATATTCAGGATGCAAGGACGTCAAAGGAGGCATGGGATAGTTTGGCAAAAATGTATAGCACAAATACGCAAGCCAGGAAAATGCAGCTAAAGTAGGAGTTGCATAATGTGCAGAGAGAAAATATGAGCATCAATGACTACCACATGAAGGTGAAGAAGATTGCAGATGCACTTGCTTCCATTGGGTCACCAATGGAAGATGATGATTTAGTTTCTGTTACCTTGAATGGCCTAGGGAAGGATTATGCACAGTTCCGGACATCCATTGCCATCCGTGAGAATTTTTCTGATTTTGAGGAGTTGATTGCTCTTCTAATTTCTGAAGAGCAGAGAAATGGGGGTGCATCTTCTTCAGGAGGAACTTCAAAAGAAACTGTCTTCTACTCAAATGCTAGAAGAGGTAGAGGCAGAGGTAGAGGAGGCCGATCTAGAGGCCGTGGTAGAAATCAGAATATGCAGCAAACTCAAGAAAACCAGTCCTATGGAGGAGGACATGGTAACTTTAGAGGCAGGGGGAGCCAAAGAGGTCGTGGTGGATGGCAAAGAGGCCAAAATGCAAACAGCAATGTTGAATGCTACTACTGTGGTAAAATGGGTCATATGGTTAAAGACTGCTATAAAAAGCAGAATGACATCATGACTAGAAAATTGTAGCAAGGCAATTATGCATCCTCTAGTAGACAGGGTGATGACAGAAATGAGCATCTATTTATGGTGCAACACATGACCAATTCTATGGCAAGTGCAGAAGAAAGCAATGAAGTGTGGTATGTTGACTCAGGTGCATCAAACCACATGACGGGTCATGCAGAATGGATGCAGGATGCAAGGAAAATGGAAAGACCAGGATTTGTGGAGACTGGTGATGATATTGCACATCCTATTGTGGAGATTGGTAAAATTCCTTTGTCTACGCAAGATGGGAAAAAGAAATACCTATCTGATGTATTTCATGTCCCGAATATCACCAAGAACCTAGTTTCTATTGGTCACATGGTTAAGTAGGGCTTGCAGGTCAGATTTAACCCTCATGGATGCTTTGTTTCGGATATGAAAAATAAAGGTCGCTTGATAGAAAAAGGAAAGAAGAAGGGTAGGATGTTTACGTTGAGTGCGGACATGCTTGAATTGAGTGCAGCAATGTTTGCACATGGGATCGATGTAGTTGCAGATATTGATATCTGGCATAAACGCATTGGTCATGTTAATGTACAGCGACTTAAATTAATGCAGGCCCAAAATATTATTGCAGGATTATTTAAGTTCAAGGTTGCAGAAATGCATAAGGTATGTGAAGCATGTCGATTTGGAAAATAGGCAAGGAAACCATTTCCTAGACATGTTCAAGAGAGTAAGAAGCCATTAGAATTAATCCACTCTGATGTGTGGACTACTAAAGATGCATCTATTGGAGGCTGTCATTATTATTGATGACTACAACAGAAAGTTTGGGTGTATTTTACGAAAAAGAAAAGTGAAGTGTTTGGGCATTTCAAAGCTTTTAAAGCTATGGTTGAAAAAGAAACAGGCCTGCAAATAAAATGCCTAAGGTTAGATGGAGGGGGAGAGCACCTCTCAAATGAGTTTACAAGTTTCTTGTAGGAGCATGGCATAAAGCAACTATATTCATGCAGTCATACCCCACAGCAAAATGGACTTGCAGAAAGGAAAAAAAAGCATATTGGAGAGGTATCTCATGCCATGCTAAATGAAAAAGTCCTGCCAGATTATTATTGGGCTGAAGCAGTTGCTACAGCAGTCTACATAATGAACAGGACTCCCATTGCACCAATACATGGCATGACGCCAGAGGAGATGTATACTGGTAGGAAACCAGATATTTCTCATTTGAAAGTTTTTGGTTGCATTGCCTATGTTCATGTGCCAGATGAGTTGAGATCCAAGTTGGATCCAAAAGCTGAGAAGTGCATCTTTATTGGTTATTCTCTGCAATAGAAAGGATATAGATGCTATAACCCTTCTACTCGTAAGTTTACAGTGAGTAGAGATGTTTTTTATGAGAGGAGCAGCTGGTATAAACCAATAACTGTGATTGATGATGTAGATGCACAAAATGGTAATGCTGAACAGAATTCACAGTAGCAATCACAAAATATTAGTGGACCTGTAGTGTCCTCTGAGGGGGAAGAGGGAGCACTCTGGAAGGGATAAGAGACACCGTATATGGTGGAGCAAAAGCTACTCCAGCTTATTCCTCTATCATATATATATGAGTATACATGGGCACTGTACAAGTGGGTGGGCACACCGCCCTTTACCCCAACAACCTCCTACTTAAAGGTAGTGTGCCTTTAAGGGAGTATAGTACACATATAATACAATCAGCCATAGGCTGAAAAACAAGATGACCAGACCGTCATCCTATGCCCATCGGCACTTTACAATGCGTAAGCTGCTAGCAAACATCAGGTTTACAAGATAGAAAATGACAAGCTGTAGATGCCTGTCAACCAAGATCTCATGCCAGATCTCACTGGGAGAGTGAACTCTCACCACCACGTGCTCCTGTGCTAAGTCCATAGCACTCAAACTGTCACTGTGCAAAGAAAATGTCTCTATACCACCTGTGACCATAAGCACATGCCCTATAATAGACCTCTGTTGGTCTACCCAACCTGCATCACCTGCATGCTGCTCTTGGAAGCATAAGGACCTGATGTCCACAACTGCTTTGCTACTGCCAAAATCTGCCATAATCATGCTACCAAATCCCACTACAACGGAAGCAAGAACCGGAAGTGTAGCCCCAATGGCAAACATGTGAGAACCAAGTCTCAACACAGTCATGGATGCATACAGGCAATGGAGTACTTAGTAACTTCCCCCTCTCCATACTGAAACAAAAAAGTATCTGACAAACATCATCAAGACCATGCAGCTCCCACTGCAAAGCATCCCTGTCCATAAGGAACCATATGGCAAGTAACCTTAGAAGGATAGCAACCTCCTGAATACTGAGACCATAACTTGTGTCACTGTGCATCACATCTTGAGCTCTCATAACAGTATCAAACCTATGAAGCCAAGCTCGAGGGGATTGCTTCTAGCCATGGAGGCACTTACGAAGCAAGCATATCAATGATTCCTGCCCATGCGCAATATGACCCGAGTCAATAACTGCAAAAACCACATTTGTCCTGGCATAACAACCAATGGATCATACCGGGCATCATTAGCCAAGGTATCCTCCTCACCATGCGTAGCCTCATCCTCATCTGCAAGAGGCACTCTGCATCCTGGGAGCAAACTATCACTATCCATAGAAGATGCATCAACAATCTCCATAGGAGTATAAACCTGTGGAATACTCGAGACATCTGACCGTCTCTGACCAAAATCAGGAAGTAATCGTGGCTGTCCCAACTTTATAACTTGCTCACTGTGGCAAAAACCTCCCACTCCAAGGGATATGGGCTACCCCTGCAAAGAATTCGGAGGTATCAGTGCACTTACACCCTCTTGGAACACCACTCTCCTGCTATCCACAGTCCTGGGCTGTCTAAACATAGCATCCTCTCTGAAATAGACATTATGGCTGCGTATCAACTCTCTAGTTGAAGAATCCCATAACCTGTAGTCCCTACTGGACTCACTATATCCTAGGAAGATACACCTCCTCGATCGGGAACCATGAGCATAAGCCTCGCAGCCAAACACACGTAAATGCTCATAACATGGTGCCCTGCCTATCAAGAAGTCAAATGGCACTCTACCATTCAGAGATCTCCTGGGTGACCTATTAAGCAAGTATGTAGCTTTCTTACATGCCTCAGCCCAATAGCATTCGGTAAGACCTACATATCATAGCATGCTACCAATCCTGTCCAATAGAATCCGATTTATGCCTTCCGCCAAGGCATCGTGAGCAGAAAGATGAGGAGTGGTCAACACCTTCCTAATACCAAGTGTATCACATAAATGCTGAAATCTAGAAGAGGTAAACTCTGCATCACCATCAGTCATCAAGCTCAATAGCTTCTTTCCTGACTGATTTTCAGCATTACCCAAGAAGCACTGAAATGTATCATATACATCATGCTTATGCCGAATCGGATATACCCATATGTACTTTGTAGCAGCATCAATAAATGTCACAAAGTAAGAGGCACCACCCAGTGAAACGGTAGGCATAGGCCCACAAACTGCACTATGAACCAACTGCAATGGCTCAACATACCTCTCACTGAGTGTCTTCCTCACAAAAGAGGATCCTGACTGCTGACCATCATCACAATCATGACATAAAATTTGAGAGATCCATAACAGGAATGTAGTAAGGGCTTCCATACCTACAATAGACATATGTCCAAGTTTGGCATACCATAGACTAACTGATGGTTGCTTACTAATCATAAGCATCTTATCCTGGACACCTGATACATGCAATGCTTAAGAGAATCCAACCCGTGATCCCCTAGCCATAACCAGATTGCCTCTAGCAATCTTCCATGCATGATCACCCAAAGAGACATGATAACCTGCCTCAACCAACTGTCCAGTACTGATATTGCTTGTAGCAAGTCTTGGTATATGTCTAACACTCTGTAGAACAAGAATAGAGCCACTAGGCATAACAAGGTGGATATCCCCATAACCATAGGCATCCATAGAATGATCAATGCCCATCAAACCACTCTCCACAATGCATTCCTGATATGCACTGAACCATGACCTATGAGGGGTCATATGACATGAAGCACATGGATCTAACATCCAATCACCGAGAATGGGTACATCAATGGCTAAGAAGGAGGTGTCAGACATAGACAAAAGAATGCCTTCATCACTGCTACTGTCAGTGGAAACCCTGGCATCCACGCCTTGAAGCTCAACATGCTTCTTCTCCTTCTTCCTATCATTCTTAACCTTGCTCTTCTTCTTGCATTTTCTTAGCCATTTCCAGCAATACTTTTTCATGTGGCCATACTTTCCACAATAGAAACATCTAACACGAGTTCGAGAGCTAGACTTGCTCTTGGAATTCCCCCTTGAACATGACCTGTTTCTACCAATTGATCTACCTCTGGAGAGCATATCAAGGCTGTATTTCAGCACATCAGGGCATTTCAACCCATCATGTTGTAACATAACACTATCATGGTCATACATCCTAGATCAGTTGACCTTAAGAGCCAAATCCTTGTGGATTCTCAGATATTCTCACCTGAAAAACAGCTTCCTGCACATTGGTCACAAATAGACAGTAGACTGCAACTTTTTGTGGTTTTGCAGAGGCTGTAACTCCTGCAGCTTATACCGGATCAACTTGCTTGCAAAAGCAAAGTTGTCGTATGTTCTGTAAACTACAACTTTCCAATTCGGCACAAAGTGCAATTCCGCACAGGAAAGAGATATTCACTCCTGAAAATGACTAATAAAGCATACGAATGTCAAACATGACTGGAAAAAATAGATATACACCATGTACATTTTGGGTCTCTGTAGACAGTTTGTCATCTTGTGATATGAAAGTATGATAATTGGGGTGGAGCCTTTCTTATCTAGGGCTGAGGTAACAGAGGCTGCAGGCTGCTGTAGAGGACCCCTAATGGTTGGCTTGGATGAGGTCTGTTGCTACTCCACAAGGTGCTCCAAGGTGGGCTGGACTGCACAAGGAGCATGTCATAGTCGCTAGTCCCTGCTATGTGTGATGGAGTTTATGGTTTTCAATCTTATGAGTGACTATTGTGAGATTGAAACTGCACTATGTTGTGTTTGTCATAAAAACAACAATAGCAGCAATTGTAATGTCCTGACCAATGGCAAACACAATGCCATAAACTCAGCCCCGAATATGGTAACAAATCAGCCCCAAAATGCTGACAAACCTGCCCTGAAATAGCTCCAAACAATGCTAATCTGATAGGATCTCAATACATCACCGTACCACCATATGTATCCAACATAGGCAAATAACCGCATCCAACGAGCTGTCAATGCATCTCAACCAGGCATGTACCACTGTCAAAGCATGTGTCACTGCCACTGTCAAAGTGATGTACCTGCAAGAAAGATATGCAACCCACTGACTAGAAAGAGAGAGTCGAGCTCTATGACAAGGGAGCTCGAGGACCCCCTACAGCAAGCTTAATTGACTTCTATAGCAAGCACTTCAAGCATTCACAACTACGGAGCTCATGGGCATCTTCATCGAAACACAGGCAGCAGAACAACTCTAGCTGCCCATTGACCAAAAAATGCCGAACGAGCTTCAGTGTAGCCAAGCTTCCCACAGCGATACCAGATGAACGTGGCAGCCCGCGACCTCTGCAATCAAGCCTTCTGCAGCTCATCCATCAACACCTCCACCAGCCCTGCTGCAGTCTTCATGGCTCACAAGCTCCAAGGCTGCATGTAGATCCTGGCCCTGCATAGCCCCACTACCATGGCTCCTCTACGGGCTCTAGCGACCTTAATGTCAATAGGAATGGCTACCACATAGCGATCGGTTGGCTAACTATGTCATACTGACTGTGGCGCTAGCACCGAGCAGCAGTGGCTCAAGGATTCCTCAGCGAAGCAGCGACCTTCAGTCCGCTCTTCAACAGCAGCCCTGCCAATCGCCAACCGTTCATAGTCAGCAGCTACCTCAACTACAACCTCTCCACCTAGACTTTCTACAGCCAGTGCCTCTGACGCCTCAGCTCCAGCTGCAACACAATCTGCTCGGCCGCCTTCATCAATGATGGAATCCGACTGCCTCTATGCCTTGGAGCATTTACTCCAACGAGCCAAATGACCTCGTCCAAACGAGCTGCAGTGGCAATTGACGGCCAGCGGCTCTACCTCAATGGCTTCTCGGCTCCTACGCTCCATAAACTGAACATCAATCTCTACAACCTTGCTCTAATACCAGTTGAGGGGGAAGAGGGAGCACTCTGAAAGGGATAAGAGACACCGTATATGGTGGAGAAAAAGCTACTCCAGCTTATTCCTCTATCATATATATATGAGTATACATGGGCACTGTACAAGTGGGTGGGCACACTGCCCTTTACCCCAACATCCTCTAGCAGTGGTTCATATACTCCGCCATGGACAGGCAGATTGAGATCAGGAGAATCTCCTCAAAGTAATGCAAATAGTGGTATGCAGGTATCACGAAAAGGAAAAGAGAAAGTAGATCAGCCCATGGTTGATGTGAATGCAGGTCACTCTTATGTGGATGGTGAATCCAGTGGCTCAGAACAGAGCATTGATGATGAGTTGGGTATTCCTTCTGTTGTTACACCTGGAGTAAGGAAGACCAGGGATGTTTTGAGAGCACCTGGTAATGAGCCTACTTTGCGCAGGTCTACCAGAGCTAGGTATCCTGTGGATAGGCTAAAATATGATGAATTTACAGCCATTCAATATGCCTATATGGTCAAAGTGATACAGGAACCAGAACCCACTTCTTTTGAGCAAGCCATGGGAAAAGAAAAATGGGAGAAAGCCATGGATGAAGAAATGGATGCCTTGGAAGAAAATGCTACATGGGAATTGGTGCCTTTGCCTAAAGACAAGAATGCAATTGGCTGCAAGTGGGTTTATAAGGTGAAGCACAATGTAGATGGTTCTGTGAACAGATACAAGGCAAGATTAGTTGTCAAGGGGTATGCACAAATATATGGCATTGATTATGAAGAAACATTCAGTCCGGTTGCAAGGATGGCAACCGTAAGAGCAGTCATTGCTATGGTTCCATCAAAGGGATGGTCTTTACATCAGATGGATGTAAAGAATGCCTTCTTGCATGGTGATTTGCAAGAAGACGTCTATATGGAGCAGCCACCAGGTTATGTTCATGCTGTTCACATCCTGAGTTTGTTTGCAGGTTGAAGAAAGCCTTGTATGGCTTGAAACAAGCACCCAGAGCATGGTCTGACAAGATAGGACAGTATCTTGTCACTATTGGCTTTCAGATTTCCAAGGCAGATTTCTCACTTTATGTGAGAAAAACAGAGAAAGGTATTATGCTGCTTGTCATTTATGTTATGATTTGATCATCACAGGTGATAGTGATGATGATATCCTTCATGTGAAAATGCTATTGAAGCAGAAGTTTGAGATGAAGGATTTGGGAGAGCTACGTTACTTCTTGGGCATTGAGGTGATTAGATCACCAAGTGGGATATGGCTCTTGCAGAGGCAGTATGGATTGGACATGCTGTCCAAATATGGGATGACAGGCTGTAAGCCTATTTCAGTTCCTTTGGAGCAGAATGTGAAGCTGAGCGCACATGCAGGTGAGCTTCTGGAAGACCCTACTATGTACAGACACATAGTAGGAAGTTTGATTTATATGACTATTACCAGGCGAGATTTGAGCTACTATTGGATTGGTAAGTCAGTTTATGCAGGCTCTAAGGAAACCGCATTTGGATGCGGCTAGATGCATACTGAGGTATGTGAAGAAAGCAAAAGGGACTGAGGAGGCAAATGATAGTGGGTTGCTATCGACAGGACTATCCAAAGGCAATCTAAAGTGGCGTTGCTACTATATCAAGTCAACCTGTGTGTGATGACAAAGAAGCACTAGATCAGAATGCCAACTTGCACAACGATGATCAACATAGATGTCCAATTGCATTGCATCTACCCCTAAATCACTATAGTGCAATATGGACTGTTTTATGAGACTGGGGTTCAGATACAGTTGCATGGATACACTGATGCTGATTAGGCTAGTAGTATTTTTGATAGACGTCTACCAGTGGATATGTGTTCTCTTTTGGGAGTGTTGCAGTCACTTAGAGCAGCAAGAAACAGCCTACAATTGCCTTGTCGAGCATAGAGGCTCAGTACAGGGTCAGCAATGGCTGCATGTGAGGTAGCTTGGTTGCATAAGCTACTTTATGATATGCATTAGTCTACAGATGGGCCAGTTGTCATTTATTGTGACAACATGAGCAGTATAAACTTGGCAAATAACCCAGTCTATCATGCTAGAACAAAGCACATTGAGGTGCATTATCACTATGTGCGAGAGAAGGTTTTACTAGGTCTTATTGTTTATGTCAGCAGAGAGAATCAGGTGGCTGACATATTCACGAAGGCATTGGGCACAGAGAAGTTGTGCAAGTTTAGAGACCTGCTTGCTGTGTAGGAATTGGGATTGAGCTCGAGGGGGTGTTGAGATATTGAGCTCCACTCGTGATATGCCAGGGTGACCGTTGTGCATTTATGTCACTGACTTGTTAGCTACAGATGTGGTTGGTACACCACCCATGAATAATAGCTGGATGACAGCTATCTTTATGTACTCTAGTTTGTGGCTTAGTTAGTATGCCACCTTAGGTAGCTGAGTTTGGTTTGAGACCCACATATAGGGTTCATCTATCCTTTTGTACTTAGAGTTCTTTTGGCTTTCACAACTAAGAAGAGGAAAATTGTTTTCAGCCTCCACCTTCGTGTGTATTCCCCCATTGTGTATGTGAGAAAGATGCAAGTGAGACTCCTTCCTTCTCTCCCACTCTCTTCACATAGACGAGATGAGGGTTTCGCATAGGAACTAAGCCGTGGTTTATTGAGTGGAGGAATTGGGAGCAACGGTCGATTGGGCTGAGGTGGCTGCTCGCACGGTATAAGTCTACTCCTACTTGTAATCTCATTTTTTAATCTATTTTATTCTTTAAGTTCCAATCTAATTTCCAATTAATATGGTTTCACTCTTAGAATCAAAGCTCGAACGTCCCATCAGCAGAGGTGAGCGGTGATGATGAGGGATTAGGCTTACACGGCTTCGACGAGGGCCAGGGATCAGGCGCAGCTCATGAGGGCCAGGGATTAGGCCAGCGTGATGAGGACGAGGATGACGATTCGGATAAGCAGCAGTAGTAGTAGTATTACTAGTAGTTTGCATATACTTCACCATGTATATGCTTCTGTATGTCGGCTCGTTTGAACGATTTTGTATCACCCTTTTCGAAAGGGTAATTTTGTAACAACAATGTTATATATCTTCGACATGTATATGCTTCTGTCACTTGGCTCGTTTGAGCGATTTTGTATCACTCTTTTCACAAGGGAAATTTTGTAACAAACAACATTCTTTTGTAATTACTAAAAAAAAAACATTAGTGGGGCAAAACAAGGCTTGTTGTGGCCTTGTTTAGTCCCACTAATGTTTTTTTAAGCTTCTGTTAATCGTTGCTATATAGCGACATTTACCAATGTCGCTATATAGCGACACTTATATAGCGACCGTTCTTTTCTAATGCTAATAGCAACGTACATACCGACCTTTGAGCCCACTTTTTAGTGTAAAAAAGGTCAGTATTTGCGTCGAAAAAGGGCCTGTGCCTTGTAGTGTCAAGTGAAGAAGATAAGTGGGAGGAGATGAACTTTGTTGAGGTGGAAGAGACCAAATCAAATTATAATGTAGAGGACGTCGAGATTCCACTTATCATATGGGAAATTCAAATTCAAAGAATCAATCCCAATTTTTTCCCTCGGGGGGGTCACTAAGACATATGTAAGATAGCACAAGTGATCAACTGAAGGGGCTTTATATTTTTATGGAGTTACAGAAAATATGTAGACATAAGTGATTTTTTAATTCAAAAAGTAAAAATTTTCATGCTGCATAAGGGATACTTTAATCATCTCAAAATTCTATATCAATGGTCCTCTTAAATGACATTTTAATTCTTTATAGATTTTGTTAGAATTTCTATTGGAAAGGGGCCAATATATTGTAGTAGTACTTCAAGCAATAAAAAATAGGGGGGCATCTTTCTTTGAGCATTTGGTTCGGAGCAATTTTTTTTGGGCATGTCCTATATATTGTCTTTACTTAGACAAGTTTGTTGTAGCGTTATAGACTCCTTTAGTTGCAAAAACACCCCATAAAGACTCCTACATGATGTGGCGAGACAAGGTGTGTTATATTTTACTGCCCATTTAACCACATTCAATATCTTTCCAATTCAGCTTCCAATTTTTTCATCTTTTGTTGATTTTCTAAAACAGATATTGTCTATAAAACTCCTTTATTCATGAAACTACCCTACATGTGTACTTAATTTTGGCAACATCTCAATTAAACATCCATCATTCAAACTTACTTGAACATTACAGTTTACAATCGGGAGATGGTATACTCTATCACCTACTAAGTTGAGCATGGCCAAGATTTCCATTTTAAAACCTTGCTCAGCCATGTAAAACAAAGAGGCTCAAACAGCCCTTTCTTTGATGAAAAAAGATTTTGGGCCTCTTTTTTTTTCCGAGATCGGCCATGTAATAAAAAGAGGCTAAGATGATGAAAGAGGTTTCTAGGCTACTTTTATTCACATGAAAGCAGCCCAAAAGCCCCTTGGGCTACTTTTATTCACATGAAAGCAACCCAAAAGCCCCTTTATTTAGGTGAAGAAAGGGGTCTTCAAAAGGGGTCTTTGGCCCTCTTTTTTTCACATGGGTCATGTAAAAATATAGGCCGAAAAACCCTTTGTTTTGACAAAAGGGGTTTTTGAACCTCTTTTTTCACATGGGCAATGTGAAAACAAAAGGTCTTTAGGCCTCTTTTTTTGACATGGACCATGTTAAAAAAAAAGATGCCCAAAGACCCCTTTGTTGGATTTTTGGGCCTCTTTTTCTTTACACAGTCCATGCGAAAGAAAGACGCCCAAAGGACCACGTGAAAAAAGGAGGCCCAAAGACCCCTTTTTGGGAAGCTTTCATGAGAAACAAATAGCCCAAAATCCCATTCATCAAAGAAAGGGGTCTTTGGGTCTATTTTCTTGAATTGCCCCCTATGAGCAACGTAAACAAAAGAGGCCCAAAGACCCATTTATTCACAAAAGGAGTCCTTATGCTAGGCTTCATTTCATGACCTTTGAGACAAAAAGATACATGCCCAATTTAATTTTCCCAGATGCCTAGATGATTTTTCTCAAAATTCCCAACAAATAGATGCAACAGGAATTCACACAATAAAAAATCTGAGGGGCAACAAATAATAGTGATAAGAGTTTGTTCTTGGACTCTTCAAAAGATTTAAGAGTAAAGGAGTGCACACAATGAAAAGTATTTAGGGACAACACATGACAATTTGTTTCTCTATTCTTGAAAACCTTTAATCAAACTTTTGGTTTCACAAGATGGGTTTAGAGATGCATGAAGTGCATCATTTTCCTTTCATTTTTTAGTTTCTTGTTTACTTCAAAACTAGGCAATTTAATTTCTTTAGCTAGCTTCTCATATAAAGGCTTATAAGAGTGAAATCTATATGGTTTTAATAGTAATTGTTGCTCTTCCTCTCCCTCTTTCTTGTCAATAAAGTGGGATCATGCTAAGCCTAGTGTACATAAGATCAATGTAAGAACTACGGAGGCTCAAAGAATATAGTGAAAACCATGAGGAGAGAGACACCAAATAGAAAACACTCAATCTATTATAATGTGTGCATAATCAACAATACATGATAGGCTTCTTATATAGAGAGAGTCCTTAGAAAAGTCAATACTTGTGGGATCCTCTGATCCACATCTCTCCTTGTGGATGTCCTTGATCCACATTATCACATCATGTAGTCCATATCCTAGGGTGGCTACTTTAATACATTCCTATACCATACCTTAACCTCTTAGTATGTGCTCACGGCACCATATCTCAACACCTCCCCTTGGTGCCATGATCCATTAGCTATTGCAAGGTGGTCAGATGTGAGTTACAAGATTAAATCCCCCCCTCGGTGCTTTGATAGCTACTCTCAGGTGGTCAGGTTTGATTTACAAACATGTGGGCTAAAGGTGGCAAGGCTTTTTCTTCTCAATACATGTTGTTCTTGTCATTTTGCTCATGGCTTGATGATAACTCCACGTAGTTGACCTAGTAGTTCTTCAATATGCAATCTTCTTCCTTGTGTCCCAGCTTCTCTCCTTGTGGATGTCCTCGATCCACATCCTCACATCATGTAGTCCACATCCTAGGGTGGCTACTTTAATACATTCCTATACCATACCTTAGCCTTCAATTATGTGCTCATGGCACCATATCTCAACATTTCTTCCTCTCACCCTTTCCCTCCTTTCTCTTGTGAAATTAGTGAGAAAGTATCTTCACTTTGCATCAAATCTTGCTCCTTTTTAACAATCCTGGGTAGAGATTCATTTATGCACCATAATTGAGATGTGTTGTAACTAAATCTCCCTATGTAGAGACTTATTCTTGCACCCATAATCAGCACTAGTATGCAACCCGCGTGTTGCTACAGGATACACACACACACACACACACACACAGACTTCTTTTGGCACGCGTTGCTGTGTGTGTACACGTGTGTGTGTGTGTGTGTGTGTGTGTGTGTGTGTGTGTGTGTGTGTGTGTGTGTGTGTGTGTGTAAGAGAGAGAGAGAGAGAGAGAGAGAGAGAGACTCCTTTTGGCACATGCATTTATCAGTTCTTAAATTGCTAATCAATTAACCTTGCATACTTGGATTGGCTTTTGAAATTTTGGCTAAGTGTTACCTTCTATCTCCTCCTTCCTCCCAAAGTAGCCTCTTGTCTTTCCATTTCCTCCCCACTCAAAGCTTGCCTCTTGTCTTTCCACCTCCTCCCCTCTCCAATGGAGCAAAGGTGAACTTCCATCTCCTCCATTCCATTGACCTTCTATCTCCTCCTTCCTCCCAAAGTTGCCTCTTGTCTTTCCACCTCCTCCCCACTCAAAGCCTGCCTCTTGTCTTTCCACCTCCTCCCGTCTCCAAGCCTCCATCCAAGAGCTCCTTCCTTGTGACACGTGGCAAGCTCTTCTCCTCCAAGCTGCCATGTGTCCTTGCTTTTTTTTCCCTTTGTCCATGGTTAATAGGTTTAAGATGTGCTACACTAGTATGTCCCCATGTAGAGGCCCATTTATACACCCATAATTGGGATGTGTTATAAGAAATTCTCTTTTTGGAGAGTTCCTATGGGGAAAAGAGGATAAAAGTGAGGAAAGTTTCTGATAAAAGCCAGGAAAGTTTCTGGGAGAAGGAGAGGATGAAAGGGAGGAGTCCCACCCATTAATTAAAGAGATAGGGAGTGTAATACATTGAGGAAACATTTAACATGCCCCATTCCATAAAGCTCCACCCGAGCTTAAAGACTAATCACTAACTAAATCTTCCCCTAAAACGCCCAAAATGGAACACAAACAACAGCAAAGGAGCATCTTTAATTGGCACAAAACCATGCAACAAAGAGTATGAAAATAATATTTTTTTTTTACAAAACTAAGTTTCTGTACATTGGAAAGCCAAAAAGCTTATTAATTAGAGAGAGCAAATTTGTGCACTGTCTTTTTGGGTAGCTCAGCACTCTGTGTGTCTACTTGTTGCTCTAGAGACTCGTTAATCTCTTCATCTCGAACCCCTTCTTGGAAATACAGAGTAAGTTTTGGCCCTTCCCAATTGGCAACGCTATTTGTATCGAGCTGATTGCCAGTAGGATCGACCAAAACCACTATGATGGAGCCTGCCTCTGCTAAAGGATTGCTGCTTGGGGTTTCCTCAATGTTGCTCTCTCCAGTCAACTGTACCGCTGTCGCAATACCCAGTCGCAACATCGTTCTGGTCAGGTCCAGAGATGCTCTCATGAATCTGCGCTTATCACAATTAGCGCACCTCACGTTGTTGGATCTTGCAAATACATGAATTTCTCCAGCGAAATTTGGGCTATTTAGTGGAGTACTCGCAGAAGCATCAGGCTTGTCCAGGAACACGCGGATGGAATAAGGCCCATTGAATGCTCGCTTGAATATGTTTTCCATCACAAGGATCCATCGATTGACGAATTGCTGAGGCGGTCGATACAGCTTCAGAACGTAGCTCAACATTTTCGAAGGGCTCCAGGATTCCTTACGAGCCCGTAAGATCTCTGGGTAGGAGTAACCGCAATCCACATCCACAATGCGCACATCGGTAGAAGACACAAAAGATTCCCCTTTCTGAGAGCGTCGGAATGGTGTAAGATCAGTGTCTTCGTTTACCGCGCTCTCAGGCTTCAGAGTATAGGTGCCGTCGTGGTCGAGCTGTAAAGATTTGTCGGGAATCCAGGACTTCGGATAGCAGAATTGCCATAATGCTATTAGGCGATCAACGTTACTGTGATGGAAGAAGAAGATAGGATCGAACGCAGCTGTTTCAGGGTATGTCATTTGACCCCCAGAACCCCCTACAGTGCCGTGCAGAAGATCGTGCACGAGCTCCAAAGAAGAATAGTGGCCAAACTCGCTGCCGTCTCCATGAGTTTCTTTGGACCAGAAGTGATTCGAGAAGGACAGCCAATCGTCATGATGAAACATCGCGTGAACCCCTTCCACCAAAGTGGTGTTCGAATTCCTCATCAAAGTCAGATTCAGTTGATCGTTCTGACTGGTGTAAGCGGCGTCAACATGGCGAACGGTAGGATAGCCAAGCGGGATAAAGGGCGTGCCCTCGGATGGAACGGCATAGTTGGGCTTAGCTGAAGGATTGAAGACATCGGACGAGGCTATCGGCTGGCCTACATCCTCTGGAAGGACGAAAGATTTGAGAGGGTTGGGAATTTTCCTTCGAGAAATCGATTTCCAGTTGTATGCTAAGGAAATCTGCGTGGAAGTAAACACATCAGGCAAACCAAGAGTCCTGGTAGTCTCGTCCGCCCAGTCCCAGAACGGTATGCGTAATTTCTGTGCCATGTCTTCCACGAGCTTCTTCTCATCAGCATCTGAGAAAGTCCCGGCCAACAATTGGGCTTGACGAATAATAGATTGTTCCAACAACATCATATACGGTCGATGCCAGGTTGGGAACAAAGGGGAACCGTGCTGGCAGTATCCTCCCCACCATTCACTGTTTTGGGACCAGACACCCTCATCACCATCGTAAGGGGTGTGAGGCAGACCATGAATACCTGCAATCTGGAAATAGGACCACTTATCGTTTGGAGGAAGTTGCAGCACTGCTTCAAAGGCGAGGAGGAAAACATCCCGTCGCTGCTGTAGCCACTCCAGATCCACTTTTGGTTTCTTAGAACCCCCTGCCTGAAGGGACTGTGGATAGAAGAAATCCAGCACATTTTCACGAGGTATGGCCGTGGTGAGGTCCTCGTTCTGCAGCGGGTAGCGGTAGACTACAGCATGAGATTTGTGATCATCAGGCGCTACAGCGTCGTAGCCAAGCCGGCTTTGACTCGTCTCGACGGGGGGCAACACTACTGCAGCGCGTCCGACTGGGGTAGAGTCAGATTCATGCGGACGCTTCTTAGATTTGTGTTGGCTAGGAGCCCGGGAAGAGTGAGAGGAACGAGTCATAGGTTACAAAAAACTGAGGAGAGCAGAAGGAGATGTGGAAGATGAGGGAGGTAAGAGCTACGCAGAAGATCTGTAGCGTCGTGAAATGAGCAAGGAGAAGTGAGTAAACAACGAGGAGGAGAGGCGAGGCAAAGAGAGAAAAGAGTGCACGAGTCGTGAGGTTGGCGAATTGACACGTTATTCTAAAACTACCATTGGATAAGTATCATTTCCCAAATTCCATGCATCGTAAAGTCGCTGTAGACTTTTCGTGATGTTTATCTAAACGGTCGGTCGCCGTCCATCCATGCTACACACATGAACCTCCCATGCTCAAGCCGTGTTGTATCCACCCTCCTCCACATTTCAAACATGTCTTCACAAAAAGAGACAATCAATATTTGCAAACATTTGTATCATCCAAGAGGCCTGCCCACTTTCGCAAACTAATGGACTAATTGAAGTTTGAATGCTCCATATGGAAAAGCGAGATCAATTCACGTCGAATCGAAGCTTACCAAATTGACGGAATATTTCATACGAATCTGATGGGATATTTCATAAGTAGCTTAAGAAGTCGGCTTCAGTATGGGGCCTTGACTAGGTGCGCTTGTGAGTATGTACAACTAGCTTCCATAAAGTATTCTGATTGCCCTTGCCCTCAGCTCCTTGCGACTATTCCTGATTTGTGGGAGTCACATCCAAACTCAGCTTTTCCATTAACTCTGAAAATCAAGAGGAAACCACACGAGAAAGCCACGCAAGCAAGGAAGACATCGTTCAAACAAGAAAGTATTGAGCAATTGTTGTGTTTTGCATTCAAGGATTAGCATCTTCAAGCTAAGGGAGTAGCTTCGATGAGAGCAGCAGTTGAGCTCTTGAAGCATTGTAAAAAGCAATCCAAAATAGAGACGGTGGGGCGATGGGTAAGGGGAAAACATCGCTGAGGCCAGCAAATTCCCACTTTGAGAGAGTGCATGGCACTAAGGAGATGAAAACAACAGATACATGCTAGGAAGCCAATCAGACCATGCCAAAATAGGACACAAAATTTTGGAATATTCATGAACCGAATTTCGTTTCTTCTACTGTTTTCGTTACTAAGACCTTCCCTTCCATAAGGGCAAGCCAAAAACTCTCTATGCTAACGTACAAATTTGTTAGCACTACCCTTCCTATGGGCTAGGGCAGTGCTTTAATGGAGACTTGATGGGGATTTGTGTGAATTTCCACATCATCGCTTATTTTCATGAAATGATGGGATTGTAGTTATAAAGTTGCAGGTGGTGGAACTAGAGTGAGATGCATTGCATTTTCCCAACTGAGTGTCTACATGGAAGGTTTTCCTTCCAGCATGAAAGTTTCCTTTTGTTGTCTTGTCTGTAGAATTTCCTAACTTTAGGTGCTTTGTTACTAGTGCTATCCCTGCCTTCCCTTCATGCTCTTGTTAGTTCGAAGGAAGAACGTCTCTTTGCTATCTTCCGATACCTTCTCTGCATGCTCGTACCTTGTTTCCTTGCATGCACCTTGCTTGCTTGTTTTCTTGAGGTCAAAATCAAAATCCGTACTTGTTTTTTAGTGAAAACGGCCTCTGACTCACCAGCAATATAAAGTTTTTTCCCCTCAAATTAAAAACACTCTCCAAGCTAGCTAGTCTTCGCATCTCAGAACATACACACTTCCTGGATCTTGCACTATAAACACACATTCATTAATTTTGGACAATTTTTTTCTATTTGGACTTTGCTAAAAAATCCTCCCTAAATGAAAGGTTGATTTTGAGACACAATGCTTTTGCATTTGTTGTTTGTTTTAATCTCCTTGGGACAACCTCCATCCTTGTTTCCTTCACTTCGTGCTTGTAGAGTTATTAATCAAAATATTAATTTCCTTTATTCTTTTTTTCTTTTTTTAAAAGAATGTTAAAATTAAATAAGTAATTAATTAATTGATCATTAACAAACAGTTTATTTCCCTTCCCTCTCCTCTCCTCCCCCTTTCAATCCTCCCCTCAGTGTTAGAAACTCAACATTGCAAGTCAACATTATGGTTCAACTTGGCCTACTACCATCAATATTCGGGTTAACTTGCAATGAGTGTTTATGGGCTTTACTCTCAAAGGGAGCTACCATGGTGCCCCACATATGTACAACTCCTATCATATCCCCCTCTCCCCTCCCTCCTCCTGTTGGAACATGAAGCCAAAGTGAGTGTTTTCTAGTGTTCTAGAGTAGTACTAGACTACTTTATATCCTAGAGTGCCATGTGTCACTATGGGACTTATCCCATATACATGTGACACCTAGAGTGTGTGTGCCTATTCTATAAAGGCATTGTACTTTCTAGTTTTGTTACATCAATCAACATCAAGCTCTCTTGGCCTACATGTGAGTACTCTTGGTTATCATTGCTTTGCACTTGTATTGTCATTTCATTTCCATTTCATTCCATTCCTGTGCCTTCATGTGGTATCAGAGCCACTGCTCTTTTGCTCCTAGAGATTGAGGAGAGGGAGGCCAAAAAGAGAAGCCATGCCCTCTCTCTCTTTCTCTAAGTGCAAGAGAGTATGCTCTCCTCCATCTTGAAGACCTGCTGCCCGACATCTTGAAGACAAGGCCATCTCCAGCTGCTGCCCCAATTTTTGCTCCACGAATTGCTCCTGCTGCCCATCAATCTGCCCGCGTTGAGGCCCAGATTCTGCTCTTGTTTAGGCTGCCACGCTCTTGTTCCTACTGCAGATCTGCCTAGCATTTTTTTGTTTGAGACAATGGAAGAGCTGCCGCACGTTGCTGTCTTGCATTGATGCTGATCTGTTCATGATGTTGAAGGAGCTGCCCACAAATTTCTGAAGTTGCTGCCTCTCCTACGTAGCTTTTGCCTGCGTGAAGCTATTGCCTACGTGAAGCTTTGGTTGGCCACCTAGTTCGTGGAGAAGCTGCTGAATGCTATCGTGGAGGAGTGCTGATTACTACCTGCATGGGGAGATCTCTGATTTCTACAAAGAAGAGTTGCTGAATTCTGCCCATGATTCTCTGATTCGGAGCTGCCCCACATGCTGCCCCGCACATTTCTCCAACAGCCCGTGATGTCTTATCTTGCTCTAATTCGTGGCTACTCCTGGATCTAGCTCGTGGCTCCTTGCTTCATTTCCTACTTGAGATATTGACGATCACAAGGTTCCACCTCTGAATTTGCTACTTGCAAGTTGATTGCCATGGAGTCCTTGAAGTCAAGTGCCTTTATTGAAAAGTTCATGGGTAAGAACTTTCCGACATGGCAAACAAAGCTGCGTCTTATCCTTATGAAAGATGGGGTGTGGAACGTGGTTTGTGGCAAGGATAAAAAGCCACAATCGGATGAGAAGAAAATTCTACACTGGGAGAATTTAAACGACAAAGCCCTTTCTCTCATTGGTTTGGGTTTGGGTGATGACGTTATTCATCATCTTGACTTTGATTCCACTGCTCAAGAATTATGGGAGAAGTTTGAAGGTCTTTTCGGCAATAAGGTAATCAATTCTAAGGTCTTTCTCCGCCAAGAATTCTTCAAACTCCAGATGAAGCATGAGGACTCTCTTCTCGCCCATCTGAATCATATGGAGTCTCTCATCACTCAACTTGCTGCGTTGAAGGCCCCAGTTGGGGATGATGACCAGGTCGCGGTGCTCCTCACAAGCATTGAAGACATTCCTAAGTATCGGGAGATTATACCAGCATTAAGAGTGGCAAGCATGAGCTACCATGACATGGTTGCTATGCTTCTTGATCATGAAAGAAGGCATATTGATACTCCTGACGCCAATGCACTATTTTCTAAAGGGAGGTTTCCTAAAGGAAAAGGTAACTTCAAACCTATCAAGTGCACTTACTGTGGGAAGCTTGGTCACACCGCAGATCGTTGCTTCCAGAAGCTGGCCAAACAACAATCTAAAGACCATGCCAACTTGGTTGGGACTATATCCAAGGAAGACGAAGACGATGCAGACATCTCTACTCCAATTCATGCTCTCACTGCTCACATCCAAGATCTCTCTCTAGATGAAGAGGTCTATGCACCAGATGATCTTGACTTTGTTTTTTGAGTGTGTTGAAGGTACTCTGCCTTGGGAGTCCCCCTAAAATGAATGCAAATAAATCATGCGTGAGTCAATAAAGGTTCTCAACCTTGGATAGTCGTCCTAAAATGATGTTATTCTCTTTTACTTTATTTGTGTGTGGCTTCCTACCACTTCATGTTATGAAGCCAGGGGGGGATGTACTATGGGAGTCCTATTATTGGCATTGATGGATTTCGTTATCAGGCCTGGCCGAGTTCCAGGATGTTGGTGCACTCCCTAGACCGTTTTGTTGGGTCAGGTAGCCATGCTTCTCTTTTGAGCCTCTGAGCTATTTGGAATGTACAGATTAGTAGATTCATCATGTCATGTCTTGTTCTTGGCTCCATTCTAGTAATCTCTCACCTTGCCTTCATGGGGGGGTGTTGGAACATGAAGCCAAAGTGAGTGTTTTCTAGTGTTCTAGAGTAGTACTAGACTACTTTATATCCTAGAGTGCCATGTGTCACTATGGGACTTATCCCATATACATGTGACACCTAGAGTGTGTGTGCCTATTCTATAAAGGCATTGTACTTTCTAGTTTTGTTACATCAATCAACATCAAGCTCTCTTGGCCTACATGTGAGTACTCTTGGTTATCATTGCTTTGCACTTGTATTGTCATTTCATTTCCATTTCATTCCATTCCTGTGCCTTCACCTCCCTCCTGCTCTATGTCCCTCTCTCTCTCTCCCCCTCACCCCGCTTACCTCCCTCTCTCTCCTCCTCCTCCCCAACCCACTTACCTCTCCTAAAACCCCCACCCACACTTGCTTATCTCCTATCCCCCACCTCCATTTACCTCTCTCATCCCACCTTATCTCTCTCCTAACCCCCCCTTCCCTCCCCTGATACCTCTCCCCTTTCCCTCTCCCTTGGGTTGGTCGCGACTGCCAGGCCCCTCCCCGCCCACCTTATCTCTCTCCTACCCCCCTTGCCTCCCCAAGATGTGAATATACCATCATATCTAATCATGCATTGGCATAGCGTATATGATTGTTCAAAGCCTAGTACGGCAATCCATAGACACTGACAAAACTATCTCATAGTGACTAGTACATTGATCATAGAAGTACCAAGGCAGATATAACCATTTTTTAAGAAGAAATGGCAACACAAAATGGCAACTATCTCTTGACTGCCATTTCGTACTTCCATACTTACCAAGAAATGGCAGCACAAAATGCATATATGGAGTAAAATTACACAATGGTTGACCATTCAGTTGGTGCAAAGTATCTTATTGTTGCCAAAGATTTAGTACTACCATTCACAACATTGATATTATTGTCACTATTTCTGTGTTGTCTAAGTGTGAAAGAGTAATCAAAAGTCTTAAGTACATCAGTACTCATAGTACACAGTGTGAAGAAGTCATCTAAAATTCTAAGGAATAACTTTTACCTTTTATAACCCACGCATTTTACTTGATAACAAATATTATTTAATAGTTTATTAAGAAATAAATAATACAATTTTTACATATCAAAATAAAATATAAAATTATAAAGACGTTACATGAAGAGTTTTCCAATAAACATTCAAGCCTACGGTTTGACCCAATGTCTGAATCTCATAATTTTCTTTAAATATACAAGCATCCTTAATGATTGCATCATCAACACTCCCAATGGGTATGATACTTTGTATAGGCCTTAATGAAAGTGATAGAATTGTTTGCAAAATTTTTATGGGGTGGTAGGTATCTTTTCATGGCCAGGAATGTGTATTTCCACAATTCTTACCGTGCAATGTGGATGAGTGTTAAAAATATGCATCGGTGTGCTTCTAGCACATGTGTGTGGGTTTGATGGATATGATACTTTATACAAGTCTTAATACCATTAATACCCTTATCCTTACAAATTTTTTAGTTGATAGGATATCATTTGCATGGTTGGGCAGGCATATTTTCACAATTCTTAAACATGCATCATGCATGAGTGCTTCTAGCATATCTATCTGTGTCTGATAGGCATGATACTTTACATAGCTTCAACAAGATAAAAACCCTTGTGCTTTCAAAGTTTGATGGGGATCAGACATCAATTTCATGGTTGGGCATGTGTATTTTTTCAAATTTCTTACCATGCATTGTGCATGAGTGCTAAAAATTATGCTACAAATCAAGTAATGAGTATAAAGCAACAATGTCAAGAAACAAAGTAATTAAAACAAACAAGAGAAATGAAAGAACACAAACAAGACAACAAGATACCAAGAAAGCAATGAAGTCAAGCAAGCAAGCAAGCAACAAGATGTAATCATATCAAGCAAGCAAGTAATTGGAAAAATTTGGCAGCATCTCCCCTGGGCCGTAGAAAAATCTCATATTTCTAGTTTCTTACTAGGTTTAATAAATGATGACTTGTATTGGATTACAAAATCTTGTAGCCTGGGAGGCCCTGTTTTATGTTGCGTGTTGACTTTTTTAATCATATCTCCTTTTTTACCACACCTTGCACCCTTTAAAACGTACATCGTTGTTCTTCTAGCCATGCATATGGTATTAGATGTGCATGATATTTTTTGGTGTCATTTTCATGGCATGGAATGGATATTTCCTAGTTTTTCACCATGCATCATGCATCAATATTTAAAAACATGCATCGGTGTGCTTGTAACCCTGAAAATGGTATTTGATGGTGGACAAAATACTTTGATCAAGCCTTAAACTCGGTAATTTTAATGTTTGCGCAAAGTATCATAGCCATTAGATGTCAGTTTTTCACCATGCATCATGCATGAGTGTTGAAAAACATGCATTGATGTGCTTCTAAAAGCCATGCAAATGGTATTTTATGGACATGAAACTTTGTAAAAGCATTCAAATAGGTGATTTCATGGCCTCTGCAAAGTATCATGACCATCTCATGTCATTTTCATGGCTTAGAATCGATATTTCCTAGTTTTTCACTATGCATCATGCATGAGCATTAAAAAACATGCATTGGTGTGCTTCTAACCACATAAAAATGATATTTCTGGGAATGATACTTTGCACAAGCCTTAAACAAGGCAATTTCAATGCCTATGCAAAGTATCATGCCTATCTAATGTCAATTGCATGGCTTGGAATGGATATTTCCTAGTTATTCACCATGCATCATGCATGAGCATTGAAATACATGCATCGGTGTGCTTCTAGCCATGAAAATGGTATTCAAAAGACATGATACTTTCTACTATTCTTAAAATGGTGTATTTTAAGTCCTATTCAAAGTATCATGGCTATTGGATGTGGTTTGCATGGCTTGGATCAGATATTTCCTAGTTTTCCACCATGCATTATGCATGCCCCTTCAAAAATATGCATTTGTCAACTTCTAGCCATGAAAATGACATCCAAAGGTCATGACACTTTGCACAAGCCTTAAACTAGCAAGTTTAAGCCTTTGCAAAGTATCATGCCCATTGGATGTTATTTGCTTGTCTTGGCATGCATATTTCTCATGCATGAGCATTGAGAAACATGCATCGGTATGTATTACACAAGGAACTTCTGGCCGTTCACTATATAGGGAAAACCTCACCCACTAGGAAAAAAGAGGAAATTTCCTAGATATAACTAGGCATTTTGGTATGTATATCTAGGAAAACTCCTTCCTTATATAAAATGCATACCTCTATCTAGGAAAAGAGGTTGTCATGTAGGAAATTAGATGAGTGTGTTACATTTCTATACAGGAAATCGATCCCTCTATCTAGGAAAAAGATAAAATGCATACCTCTATCTAGGAAAAGAGGTTGTCATCTAGAAAATTAGATGAGTATGTTACATTTCTATATAGGAAATCGATACCTCTATCTAGAAAAAAGGGGTTCTCACCTAGCAAATAAGACGTGTATGTTGCATTCCTATATAGGAATCTCATTCTCTAGTTAAGATATATACCTCTATCTAGGAAAAGGGGTGGTCACCTAGGAAATTAGAAGAGTGTATTACATTATTCCTATATATATATATATATATAAGGAAAAGTTATTTTATGTAAGAGATTAATTAGATGACATGGCACATAAAAAAGAAAATGTGAATTGGATTCTATATATATTAGTCTTAAATCCTAGGAAATTAACATCCAAGAATGTATCTTCTACTATGCATGGTATAATACGTCATTAATATTATAGTTGCTGTAGTCTACTAAAGGAAATGAGTTGTTCATTATCTGTGAAATAAGCAAAAACATTCTATTTTAAATGTTCAAAAGTCTTTTTAATTTGAAAAATGATCATAAAATATTTTTGAACCAAAATATTTTACAATATACATAAGAATCTTATATTAATTAAATTATCAGATAGTTATCTTGATTCTATCTTTAAAATGCTATTTTATTTATTATATACATCCAATAAACATTTAAATTTTTTTAAATCAAATTGATTTAAATCTAAGGACAATACTCGAATTGCCAAATGTATAATGATAAAAATAAAATATAATATGTAATGATAAAAATACATTGGGCAATATAATTTGATATTTGAATGAAAATATCAAATTAATAATACAATACAACTAATATTTAAACCCAAAACCCAAAACCCTGAACCTTGAACCCTAAACCCCTAAACCCTAAACCCTAAATCCTAAACCCTAAACCCTAAACCCTAACCCTAAAGCCTAAACCCTAAACCCCAAACCCTAAACATTATACCCTTTGCCCTAAACCATGATTCTAAAACCTTAAACCCTAAACCCTAAACCTACCTACACTCTAAATCCTAAACCCTAAACCCTAAATCCTAAATCCTAAACCCTAAACCCACCCTAAACCCCAAACCCTATATGAAAAATCCTAAAGCCTAAACCCTAAACTCTAAAAACCTAAATTAGCCCTAAACCCTAAACCCTAAACCCTAAACCCTAAACACCAAACTATAAACCCTAAACCCTAAACCCTAAATCCTAAAAACTAAACCCTAAATCCTAAACCCTCATGCAGTTAAATCCTTTGCAAGTAAACCCTAAACCTTAAACCCTAAACCCTAAACCCTAAATCCTAAATCTTAAAAACTAAACCCTAAACCCTAAATCCTTTGCAAGGGCATTAAAACATAGCATCCACATGCGAATATGGGCATATTTGTTCCCCAGTGGCACATTTAGTATTCGATGCATCTAAGACTTTGCAAAGACATTAAAAACAATTAGTTTAAAACTTGTGAAGAATGTAGGGCCAATCTGATGGTGGGACATATGGATTGATGTCCTTGTCTAATGTGTATTTTTCCTTCACATACGTATTCAAATCCACATGTGGAATGGGGCAGAACACAAACAGTACCAAATGCAATTGACCCTTTGCAAGGACATGAAAACCACTTGTTTTAAGAGCCGTGCAAATTTAGGTGCCGATTTGACGGTGTGATATACGGATGTTGGTGTTTGTTGCGCATTTTTCCTTCATATACATAGCATCTACATGTGAATATGAGCATTCTTGTTCCCCGGTGTCACATCCAGCATCCAACGCACCTTACACTTTGCAAGGAATTAAAATAGCTTGTTTTCAGACCCTTGCAAATTTTGGTGCTGATCCAATAGTGGGATATACGGATGTTGGTGTCCGTTGTGCATTTTTCCTTCGTATCATGTAGCATCCACATGTGAATATGGGCATTCTTGTTCCCCGATGGCATATCCGGGATCGGATGAGTTTGAGAGTTTGCAAGGACATAAACAACATTTAGTTTGAGAATTGTGCAAATTTCAGTGCCGATCTGATGGTGGGACATATGGATGTCCTTGTTTGTTGTGTATTTTTTCCTTCACATATGTATGATCTACATGTGGATGTGGACAAACTGCCTTCCTAGTAGCACATATAGTACCACATGCACCTAATCATTTGCAAGGACATTAAAACCACTTGTTTTAAGACCCTTGCAAAGTTTGTTTCTTATCTGACGGTGGGATATTCGGATGCGGATTTCCATTGCGCATTCTTCCTTCACATACATAGCATTTTTCCTTCGTATCATGTAGCATCCACATGCGAATATGAGCATTCTTGTTCCTCGGTAGCACATCCGGAATCCAATGCACCTTACACTTTGCAAGGACATTAAAACAACTTGTTTTAAGACCCTTGCAAAGTTTGGTGCTGATCCGATGGTGGAATATACAGATGTCGATGTCTGTTGCATATTTTTCCTTCATATTGCATAGCATCCACGTGCGAATATGTGCATTCTTGTTCCACGGTG
Organism: Dipteris shenzhenensis; assembly: GCF_047967505.1. Classification (NCBI taxonomy): domain Eukaryota; kingdom Viridiplantae; phylum Streptophyta; class Polypodiopsida; order Gleicheniales; family Dipteridaceae; genus Dipteris; species Dipteris shenzhenensis. The sequence continues at coordinate 45,897,289 of NC_141602.1, read as the reverse complement.
TCACATACGGCATCTGATCCTCCTGATACTTTGGAAAGACATTAAAAACAATTTTTCTAAGACCCTTGCAAAGTTTGGTGTTGATCGCGGACGCTGGGATATACGGATACGAATGTCCATTGTGAATTTTTCCTTCACATATATAGCATCCATATGCAAATATGGGCATTCTTGTTCCCTGGTGTCACATCTAGCATCCAATGCACCTTCAACTTTGCAAGGAAATTAAAACAACTTGTTTTAAAACCCTTGCAAATTTTGGTGTTGATCCGACGGTGTGGTATACGGATCTCGATGTCCGTTGCACATTTTTCCTTTATATCGAGTAGCATCCACGTGCGAATATGTGCATTCTTACTCCCCGGTGGCATATATGACATTCGATTCACGTGATACATTGGAAGGAAAGTAAAACAAATTTTTTCAAGACCCTTGCAGACGGTGGGATATACGGATGCAGATGTCCATTGTGCATTTTTCCTTCACATACAAGCATCCACAAGTAAATATTGGCATTCTTGTTCCCCGGTGTCACATCCAGCATCCAATGCACCTTACACTTTGCAAGGACTTTAAAAAAACTTGTTTTAACACCCTTTAAAAGTTTGGTGCTAATCCGACGGTGTGGTATATAGATATCGGTGTCCATTGCGCTTGTTTCCTGCATATACATAGCATCCACATGTGAATATGATCATTCTTGTTCCCCAATGGCACATCCGGCATTCGATGCACCTTAAACTTTGCAAGGACATTCTTTAAAAAAATTTAAAGACCCTTGAAAAGTTTTGAGCTGATCCGACGGTGGGATATACAGACAGGGATATCCATTGTGCATTTTTCCTTCACATACATAGCATCCACATGCAAATATGGGCATTCTAATTCCTCGGTGTCACATCTGGCATCCAATGTACCTTACACTTTGCAAGGACATTAAAAAAACTTGTTTTAAGACCCTTGCAAAGTTTGGTGCTGATTTGATGGTGTGGTCTACGGATGTCGGTGTCCGTTGCACTTGTTTCCTTCATATACATAGCATCCACACGTGAATATGAGCATTCTTGTTCCCCAGTGGCACATCCATCATCTAATGCACCTTAAACTTTGCAAGGAAATTAAAACAACTTGTTTTAGAACCTTGCAAAGCTTCATGCTGATTCGACAGTGTCGTATATGGATCTTTTTGTCCGTTGCACAATTTTCCTTCATATTGAGTAGCATCCACGTGTGAATATGTGCATTTTTCCTTCACATACATAGCATCAACATGCACATATGGGAATTCTTGTTCCCCAGTGTCACATCCAGCATGCGATGCACCTTACACTTTGCAAGGACATTAAAACAACTTGTTTTAAGGCCATTGCAAAGTTTGGTGCTAATCCGACGGTGCACACAAACCACTAACATGAACTTCTCAAATGATCCCGCCCTTCGCATTGCACACAAGCCACTAACATGAACTCATCAATGCTAAGACAATAGATGAAATGTATGGTTGGTTGAAAATTGAGAGGAATTGATTTTGAATGGTTATATTAGGATCTTGCTATTTGTTTTAACTTAAAAGCACACAGCAAGATATATATCTTTTGCATCTCTCATCTATAAAGCTTAAATTATAATTTGTGAGTTAAATACCAAAAAATGCCTTGTATCTACTATCAACCATGTTTAATAAAGAAGACTCAAATTGTTTAATAGGTTCGAGAGACACTATATGATTCTATATATGTATCATATATATCTTTTGCGTATCTCATATATACATATATGGTTCTTTCTATATATGATTCATCATTTTCTCTTTGTTGTAGCTCTAAAGCTAGAACATATATATATAGCTTATGCACACAAACAACAACCCACTCCATTTGCTCTTTTCTATCTATGTATGCCTATGTCTATGTAAGATGAGGCTCAGCTACCCAAGGATTGGAAGATGGGCTGATTACCTTCTTCTGGCATCTCCTAAATAGCTTTATTAATGCACTCAATTTGCTTTGATGATGGACGTCAATGACGAGCCATCTTGATTGGAAAAGCAGCCTTTGTTCGGATTGAATGGTGTACAGGAGTAGTTGTTCGGGAGGGAATTGATGGGTCAGCCACAACATTAGGAAAATGGGCTAGAAGGTTACGTATTTTCTGGACACGAGTTGATACAGACACAACTTTGGCTAATTGAGAGCACACAACCGACTCAAATGTTTCCCAACTTTGCCATGGAATGGACACATTACCACTTACCACTACAGTATGATTTCAAAAATCTAAGACATCGTGATTTTTCTCAAGCCAATCACAACCAAAGGTTAAGGCATACAATTGTTTAGGCAATGAATAAACATTGTGATAAAAAGTTTGATTGAGCAAGGAAAAGGAAACATGTGCTAAGGAACTAGAAGAGTATAGGGTTTGTTTGCCATCAAACATCGAATTCATGTTTGTTGTGTGTGTATATGAAGTTAGGTTATAGCTATGCTTTGTTTTCTTATGTTATGGTTGGGAAAGTAAGATTCCTAGGTGGGGCTAGATGATAAGTAATCTTTCTAACAACCCAAAGAAGATTCATACCATGGATTCAAGATTCATTGAATTGGATGGAGAGCCTGAGCATATCATGTCACTACCAGTGTAGACTCTACTAGGGTATAACTCGGGGTTCCTATACCTACCATATAGCTATGCTAATTTGAAGCTAATTTTAGTCGATTGTAGAGTTAAAGGGGGAGGGGGCCAGTGGGGGTTTGTGGGGGAAAATCAAGAAACTACGCTAATTTGAAGCTAATTTTAGTCGATTGCAGAGTTCAGAAGGGTTGAAAGTTGGGATTGTGAGACATGGACAACTAAAGAATCTCTCATTGCAGGTGCGACAGAAAGGAAGGAGGGATAACAAAAAGGAAGCATTTCAAGGTCTAGGGTGTGCGAGGGCAATCCCTCCATCCCCTCCATTGTTTTTTCCCTTTTCCTCCTCCTCCCTTCCCTCCCCCCATCTCTCTCTCCCTTCTAGCTCTATCCAACGACCTCTCTCTCCCGATTTGCTCTAGCATAGCTCCTACACCCTGCAGAACCATGTCCATCCCTCCTTTTCACCTTCTGGAACAGTCCCTGCCATCACCCGCCTCCCTTTCTGCAGTTTCTGAACAGCTCCCCCTGCATCAACTTATCAATTCCTCGCAGCCTCAGATAGTCTCTTCCAGGGCATTGCTTCATTGGTCGGTCCATTTTTGTGGGAGATTTTGATCGCACGGATTCAGCTTGCATGCTAGCGAGGATATGCACAGTCGAGCAATGTGGATTTGCAGTAACTATGGCTGCCATTTCTACTCATGTCCTATTCCTTCCGATCTTTGAAGTCCGTTTGCAACGCTTGAGCCTCTGTCTTGCAATATGGCATGCACGAATTTTGTTTCAAGGTGAGTATGAGTATTTTGACTCATTTCAGTGATGGATTTGCATTTTCAGTTAGCATTGTGTCTCAATAGTTTGGATCAATTGATATGATATCTTAGTGGTTATCACCAAAGGGATTGGGCTCTTACATGGCTATCTTGCATTTGGTCATGTTTCCTTTCCTGTTTTAAATGCTAGTAGAGGTCCTGCTGAGGCTCATTGTATGTGGAGCATCTCCGCCAGTATGACATTATTGCGCTACGAGGTCCAAGTAACTCTAGGGAACCTTGGCAATTCTCTTCATAAGTAATCAAGGGTCAAACAATGTTGATTGCACAATGATCCCATGGGAATGTAGGCTGAATCAATGGGCTTTCAACCAATGCCTCTTAGATTAAAGTTTCTTGGCGATACTCTCGGAGGGATTGGTCCCAGTCAAAGGGAAGTTTGTGCATTGCACATACTGGTCAACAGACTAGATAGTCCACATCAGCAAGAGCAGTTATCCCTATATATAGTTCTCATTGTGGGGGCAGAAGTAGAACTATCAGACTTGCATATTAGCCCTTCAAAAGTGCAACCCTAAGCACTAGAGGAGGCAGATAGTGGCAGCAGCATGGTGCAGCAAAGACACCAGCAACAAGTAGGAGCCCTTATTAGATGTGGAGAGCTCAATTAACAAGCATAGAGGTGCAGATAAGGTGCAGACAAAGCCATGGTAGGGTTTCTCCCTAAGCCAATTAAGATCTCGCTCGAGAGGCATGCAGCATGAGGAGAGAGTAGACGGTTTGATAATAGCTTGTGCTTCGGATCTAGCCAAGGATTACAAATTACTCATGCAGTTTAGAGATTCTAGCAGATATGTGACTTAGCATGGTAGTACTAAATTTGGTGAGTAATGTGGGTCTGAGTGGGTTGGGGATTAGGATTCCACGCATTAAGATAGTTTAGGACAGGTTTTCTTGATGGTGTTACATCAAATAGTTGATGCATCTTTGATGGAGCTTAGAGCAACATCTGTGATCCTCTCAGGCTCAAATGGAGAAGATTAGATGGACGTTGTTTTGATGGAGCACATGGAGGTGTAATAGGACAAGCAATACGTATGTTCAGTGACACTTGATCTATGAGCTGTAATAGGACAAGCAGGACGTGTGGGTGTATAGCTCAACAATTGAGGACATCTTCAATTTGCTCGAGTGTTTTTTCCAAGGGAGTAGTTGTAGGATATCTTGGCCATGAGGGTGTGGGTCCACTGTTGATCATTGACTGGGGGTGTTATGACAAAAGGGTCCATGCCTTAGCTGTGAGTTTGCAAAGGGGGAGCGCAACTGGGCTTGACACCCTTGGATGCTCCTTGGATTTATTTTGAAGACTGATGCAGATGCCACACAAGCATTGCACGCAGCCCACATTTATGCACTTGGAGTCCACACAGGATGGCCACATGGCTATCTGCCTAAGGGCTACCTGTGGTCTATCATATGGGCAACAAGCATGACTACCATATGTGGCAGATGAATGCCCAGCCATGGAAGGCTGATGGCCTGGATCATGGAGGTTTATGGGCTCTATAGAGAAGGCCTATCTGGAAGACTTGGCCAAGGGCCAGATCTGATTGCCTAGGGGCTGGTTTACTGCAAGATGAGGGTCAGCCAGTTGGTTGGCTTTGCAATAGGTTTGCTTGGGTGAATAAGAGCTAGGTTAGTCCTAGATCTAGGTCAGCAAAGCCAACCTTAATCAACTTTCTCTAGTGGAATGGTCAGCGAAAAAGGTTTAGACTACCCCTCCCTCACATATAACTAGGAGCCACTTTGGCTCACTGCCTCACCCATCCATCAAAGCCTGCCTTAGGCACACAGATGAGAGTGAGTTTGCAGTAATGATAGCAGCAGGTATCTTCACTCAGTTTGCTTAGTTCATGAAGCCATCTAGGGTTATAAGTAGGCTAGGATGGAGCAAGCTTGTGACAATTTTGTCCTTAACCAGTACACACCTTTGTGGAGCATGGTCATGCATTTTGGTTTGCCTATCTTGCTCTAGATATTCTCTGGTCTATATTATGTACTTGTGTGTTCATGTTTGGATTGAGATCTTAGTGTCACTAAGGGCCTGTGGAAGTTGTAGAGAAGGGGAAAAGGGGCAGATTTGGAGATGGGGAGAGAATAGCAGAAGGAAGGGAGGAGAAGAGAGGAGAAGGGGAAGGAGAGAGGAAGAGAGAGAAGAATGAGGGGATAGAGAGATAGAGAGAGGGAGGAGAGAGAGTGTGTGAGCGTAGGCAGCAGTGTCATGTGCACGGATTGGTATCTGACGTGTACTAGGTACACAGAACTAGCTCAGGTTAGCCTGGGGAGGCTTAGAGCTAGGCAGGCTTGATTCTCGGGTTGAGTGGCAAGGGTACGAACTATTTATAGGTCTTCGCTATTTTTGGCGTCGGGGCCCGAGTCTATAAAAGAGGCCCAGGGGGTTCAGTTCTCAGTGTGCAGTTGGGAGCAAGTCTCGTTCCAAGGTGCAAGGTCTGATCCTGGATTGAGTCGCGGACGCGCGCCTGCATCTTAGCGTAGCCCAAGGCCCAGTGACAGATCCAGGGCTTCGCAGCGCCACTTGGTGGTATGGGACACCAGGCTGGTTTGGATCTGATTGGGAGTTCGTGCCAGTAGCTCAGCTCGTGGCTCGGAGGGGACATCTTCTGATTCGGGATCACATCCCGTAGATGTTATGGTTGGGTGGTGAGCAGCCTGCTCAGATCTGATGTTGTGTGTGGTTGTTTTGCAGATCAGGGGTTTCAAGAGTGTTGGGACGTGTCAGTTGGTATTAGAGCCAACACCTGAGGTAGGAACTTCTGATGCGAGAACTTTTGACGAGTTTTCCCTCCAGGTATGCTCTAAATTTCGAAATCTGTTGCTGCGTTTTTACTGGATACCTGGGATAGTAGGGGTGGAGAGATATCTGGGAAAAGGAAGAAGAAAAAGAGAGAGAAAAATCGAGATCCCTGAAGGCCTGTGAGAGAAGGCTAGAGGAAGGGGAGAGAGAGCAGAAAGGTAGGAGAGTGTGGCGGAAAAAAGCAGCAAGGGAGGCGTGGAAGAGGTGCCTGGGATGGTACGGAATAGGCTGGGGCAAAGAGAGGCTCGTGAGCCTGCGCAACAGGCTGTGTACAGCCTGCGCATAGGGCTGCGTGCAGCCTGCGCAGGGGGTGTTTTTTTCAAAAAAGCACCCCTCCAAAGCTAGGGGGGCTTGGCCTTTTTTGGAAGCACAGCTTCCAAATAAGGCTGCCCTGCACCCTATATAGGTGGGGGCAGGGTACCAGCCTACCCACAAGCCAGCCTAGAGCTTCGAAGCAGCGCCTCGATTTGTGCGCCAGCCTGCGTCAGCTGTCCCTGCCTGCACCAGCGCTGCCCCTGCACCGTGCAGTCTGCAGCATCCGTACACTGCCAGCGTCAGCCTGCGACAGCCATCGTACGGCCCTGCATCAGCACCGTACGGAATTGTACGGAATACCCTGCGCCAGCCTATGCCACAGTCAGCGCCAGCTGTGCAGATCCCGCTGCAGCGAGCCCTGCGTCAGCAAACCCTGCACCGAAACTGTACCCGCAGACTGTACGGACGCCGTACAGTCCACGTCAGCGCGGCCGTACAGTCCACGTCAGCAGACCGTACAGCCACTCACCAGCGCGTGTATCCGGTTGCGGGTTCGGAAAGGTCTCGAGATTCGTGGGCTTCTGATTCGCCAGGTTCCGGCATCTCCTTCCGTCAGCATCTTTCGGGACGGTTTTCTTCTGCTCCATTCACCTCTGTACTTCGTTTCAGTCAGTTATTTCTCTCAGTTCGTATTCAATCGAATTTCAGCCATGTTTGATGCTCCAAATCCCGAGTTCACCATGGGAGAGCAGGACTTGGATTACACTCCTGTGGGAGAGGAGGATCAGGGACTCTATGACGACCTGATAACCAAAAAGGCCTTCAGTGAATTTACGACTGCTCTTGATGGCAAATTCGAGCAGGTCAATGCTAATCAATCGGGCTTGACACAGCAACTCCAAGGGATACAAGCAACACTCACCCTTCTGGCTAGCACTGTACAGGCACTCACGCATGTGGATGCCATGGCTTCAGTGCTAGGCCCGAATATAACTCCAGATCCTTTTCCGGGTGACCAAAAGTCAAGAACAAAGGAGGTAGTTGACACTTGGTTGCACAAGTGGCAGGTACACTTCCAATTCCACCCCTATCCAGATGAGAAAAAGATCCAGCTTGCAGCAGGGTTTATGTCAAGTAAAGCCTTGCTATGGTGGAAAGAACTCCAGCCTAAGCCTGATACTTGGACAGATTTTGAGAGCATCTTCAGAAAGGAGTTCCTGAAGAAGGAGGATGACTACGATATCGTTGGCAAGCTCAAGGCCCTCGATATGTCAAAATTAAACTTGACCTTTGAAGTTTATCTTGAAAGATTTAGGGATCTGTAAACCAGGGCCACTAAAATGGATCCAGTGACCTTGTTAGGTTTCTTCGTGGATGGTTTGCCAGACTCCTACAAGTTGCAGATAAAGAACAAGTGCACAACGTTGCAGGAGGCCATGACATATGCACGCATATATGATGATACCATGGCCGGTACCAAGGCAACCACAGTTACCGATACGAGTGGAAAGAACAAACGCAAGTTCTTTCAGCATACGACTGGTATTGCGGAGACGAAGTCTACGGACAACGCCTCCAGGAAAAGCTTAACTCCAGCAAAGAATGGTAAAGCCCGTTTCCTTCGCACTCTGAGGCTCAAGAAAGAAGGGCGATGCTTCTATTGCGAGGAGTGGGGCCACACAAAGAATGAGTGTCCTAAGCGGAAGAACCAAAAGTTGGTGCTAGGACCGAAGCTCCAGGCGGGTCCACGTACCGCAGCCAAGGGAGCGAACCAAGTCGCGATGACAGGTATTTCAGTAAATGTCATTACCTGCCCACTCTCTTGTAATTGTACTTTCAATACTTCGTTGTTTGGTTCCCATGATCTTTTCCGAGTTTATGGAGAAGTTAGGGACCAACAGGTTCACATTCTCTTTGATCCAGGCAGCTCTCACAATTTTGTTAATTACAAATTTGTGTAGAAGATGGGGCTGTCCACAGTACCTAGCGACCACACCTATGAGGTGCAGCTTCCAGCTGGGAAGTAGTTTTGGGATCGCAAGGTTGAAGCGCTTCCTATCCGGATTCAAGCCTACACGGGAGCTCTTACATGTTATGTTATGCATCTGGAGCATGTAGACTTGCTGATCGGGATAGAGTGGTTTAAAACCCAACGCTTTCTTTTGTAGATAAGGACACCCAATTTTGTATTCAGTGTGATAAAATTCCCTCTTCTCAGGGGCCTATTGTATCTACGATGCAGCTTCGGAATATATTAAACAATTCTCATTATGATGTCTATCAGTGTGTTTTGATTCCACTTTCTTCATTTGTTGTTTCGGTAATTAACAAGAATGAATTAAGTGTGTTTGAACACCGAGAATTGAGAATGTTGTTAGATAATTTTAAGGACGTATTCTCAGCTCAATTGCCGGAAGGTTTACCTCCAGAACGGGCAGTAGATCATCGCATAGATTTAGTCCCAGGGGCTCAACCTATCAGTGTACCACCTTATAGGATGAGCCAGGTAGAGGAGGATGAGTTAGCTATCCAGCTTCAGGATTACCTGAATATGGGCTATATCCGCCCAAGTAAATCACCTTGGGGTGCACCTGTCCTCCTAAGAAAGAAGAAAGATTCTTCCTGGAGAATGTGTATAGATTATAAACGATTAAATAAAGTCACAATTAAGAACCGCTATCCTTTACCTCGTTCCGATGATTTGATAGACCGTTTGGCCGGAGCGAAGTATTTCACTAAGATTGATTTGCGTACGGGTTATCATCAAATCCGTATCTATGCTAAACACATAGATAGGACCGCATTCTGGACTAGGTATGGTCATTACGAGTTCCTCGTATTACCTTTTGGTTTGACCAATGCTCCTGCTACTTTTCAGCAGATGATGAACGATTTGTTCAGGGATTTTCTGGGCAAATTTGTTGTAGTGTTCTTAGATGATATCTTGGTATATAGTAAAACGCTTGAGGATCACATAGGACACCTCCGGGTTGTCTTAGTTGTTCTAAGACAGCATAAGCTTTATGCCAAGATGAGTAAATGTGACTTCTTTATGAAGGAGATCATTTACTTAGGACACAAGATTTCTTCTGAAGGTATTAGCATTGATCTGGATTGTATCCAGAAGGTTTTAGAATGGCCTATCCCTCAGACTGTGAAACAACTTCGTTCTTTCCTAGGATTTACGGTATTTCTTCGGAAGTCAGCGCGTGATTATTCACATATCACGGCACCCTTGACCAACATATTGAAAGGTTGTGGACGCAGGTCTACCCAGCCGATCTCTTGGAATGATGCAATGAACAAGGCTTTTGAAACCTTGAAGTTTTCTATCAAGGAAGCACCAGTTCTTGCATTACCCGATCCTACCCAGCCTTATGTTTTAGAGGCCGATGCGAGTGATTATGCGATTAGGGCAGGTCTATTTCAAGAGGGCAGACCTGTAGCTTTCGAGAGTAAGAAGCTAGACGACACTCAGTATCGTTGGCCCACACTCGAGAAGGAACTTTATGCTGTAGTGTATGCTCTTAAAGTTTGGAGACACTACTTGTATGGTTCAAAGTTCCTTATATTGACTGATCACCAGTCAATTAAGTATGTGTGTGATGGATCAGAATTGAGAGGAAGGAAAGCTAGATGGGCAGAATTAATGCAGGATTTTGATTTCGAAATACGTTATCGTAAGGGTTCGTTGAATAGTGTGGCGGATGCCTTAAGTCGAGTTAAGTTTGTAAATGCTTTGTCATTTACGGAAATATCCTCAGACCTATTTCAATCCTTGAGAGGGCTATACGCAACTGATAGTCATTTCAGTTCTTATTGGCAGAGAGTCCAGGATGGGAGCTCCATGGTTGACCAGGACTCAGGGATTGTGCCACCTAGGATACAGGCGGCGGGAGGTCAGTGGATGATTAGGAACGGCTTGCTGTTCCGGAATGAAAAGATTTGTGTGCTTGATGTTCTGGACCTTAAATCCAAGATTCTCTGGGAGTGTCATGATGCTCCTAGTGCTGGACATCCGGGTATACATAGGACTCTGTCTCTTGTGCAGCATACCTTTTATTGGCCTAAGATGCGTGCATTTATTGAGAACTATGTAGTAGGTTGCCGAGTTTGTCAGGTTACTAAGGCAAAACGCCTTAGAAGCGCGGGCTTATTACAGCCATTACAGATTCCTGGTAATAAATGGGAAAGTATTTCCATGGATTTTATTACTGGTTTACCTCGAACGCGCAAGGGTCATGACTCTATTTGGGTCATAGTCGACCGTTTGACAAAAATGGCTAGATTCTTACCTACTAGAACAACTATTTCAGCTGTTCAGTTGGCTCACGAGTTTGTGGACCACTTGTTCAAGCTGTATGGTTTGCCATCTGACATAGTCAGTGACAGGGACTCAAAGTTTACAAGTACCTTTTGGACACTTGTATTTGAGAAGTTGGAAACTACTCTAAGTATGAGTTCCTCGGATCATGCACAATCCGATGGCAGTACAGAGAAGGTCAACCAGTGTTGGGGTAAAGGCACATTGCCACCCTTTTATTAAAGATATGACACCTATGACTGTCTTAAGACAGTCATAGGGTGAAAAACCTAATCCTAATAAAACCTATGAGTTTGTGGTGTGGCTCAACACTTCACACCCACATCTTTTGTGTCACCCCTCTCTCTCACTCTCTCCCCGTTGTACTTCTCCCTCATTCTTTCCCTCTCAACTGGTATCAGAGCCTTCACCTCACCCTCTCCCTCTCCACTCCTGTCTACCTCTCCCTCTACCACTCCCTATCCCCTCGGGCCTTGTGCCCTCAGCAGCGGCAGCAGCGAGCTCACAGCGGGGCAGCGTGCAGGCAGCGCGGGTGGAGCTGGGCATTGCGCAGGCAGCGTGGGCATCGCGGGCAGAGAGGCGGTGCGCAGGTGCACGCGCAGGCAGCGCGGGCAGCGCGGGTAGAGAGGCATCGAGCAAGGCGGCGCGCAGGCACGCGCGGGGCAGCCTTAGTCGCAGCAGCAGCTAGCTGTTGCTAGTTGCGTGTGCGCAGCCAGGTTGTGCACCGTACATTCGTCGTATGGTCTGGTACGGACGTCCGTACCGCCGTACGGACACCGTACAGGTGGCCGTACTGTACGGACGCTGCCGTACGGGCTGCGTCAGGGACACTGCGTCAGGGAGAAACATTACGAATCTCTTTTTTTTTTTGGGATTTGTACCCTGCACAGGTACAGCAAGTACAGAAAGTACAGCCGGTACAGCAGGTACAGAAAGTACAGCAGGTACAGCAGTTTTTTTTTGGGGAAGAAGAAAAAGAGAGAGCACTCTGCTCTTCACATTCCTAGTTGTTCAGTTCTCAAAACTGTGTGTTGAAGGTACAGCAAGTACCCTCGTGTCCCTTGTGCTTGAGGTGACTAGTACCACAGTGTGTGGTGGTTGCACAGTTATCTTGTTTCGGGAAGGTCAAATGCCTTGATTTTGCAGAGGGCTTTTATGCTTTTGCTGAGTGCAAATCTCAGAGTGCAAATCTCAGCTTTTGGGTGACATTTTCAAAGGGCTTTTGCCTGGAAGTTTATGCAGTGTATGCCTTGAGGCAGTGTGGAGCCAGGGAGCCCACATTGGTCTTGTTTCCGCAGTGTATTCAGTGACATTTCTGCAGGTCACATTTTGTGTACGACACCTTGAAAAATCTCAGTTGAGCCACGCTTGGCCAGGGCGCATCGAGTTTACTCGGTCCCTAACTGTCCATCGTTGACAGTGCTTAAAAGATTTTCTCTTCAGTGTTTGTACGTTGGGATCTGTGTTGTTATTGTGTACACAGGGCTGTTTATGCATTGCATTGTCAGGTGAAAGTGCCAGGAGAGCGCTGTATTTTGTATGCTACCTCAGTGTTGAGGTGTTTCTTCACTTGGTACAGGTGTCAAATCAAGGGGCTTTTGCCCAGATTTTGCTTGAGAGCACTGGAGTTACTGTTTGAGACCTTCAGATGCCTTTTATCCCCTTGGCAGAAGGGTGATTGCTTGGGATTTGTCCCATTTTCTGTTGCAGGTTTGTGACAGGCTGAAGTGTCTGGAGCCTCTTTTCAGTGTACAAAACAGTGTATGACAAGTGGTTTATGCATATAAAATCAGTGCAATACCTCATCTGAGGTGGGAGAAGTGTCCAGGACAGCAGTGTTTTGTGCTTCGTCAGCTGATGATGCACTGATAAAGCACTTGTGGAACAGCTGCAGCATTCTGAAATTACTGTTTTATGCCTATTTGAGCACGGTACAGTGTGTCAGAAGGTACAGTAAGTGGAGGGAAATTTTCTGTTTTGCTGCAGATTTTTTTGACAGTAAAAACAGCACTATTGTGAGTGCTCCTGGCTCTTGATAGAGCAGGTTTTTCTGAGAAATCAGAATTTTATTCAGTCAATTTTTTGACTTACAGGGAGTCAGGTACTTTCCTTATCTGATATGGCATCAGGGGGAAGTGAATCATCAATTCTGAACATAAAGAAATTGGAAGGGGCACACAATTATGCATTATGGGCAGAACAGTGTTTGAATGTACTTCTGCTAAAGAAGATTTCTAAGCCCATAAGGGTGAAGGGTGTCAAGCCATCTGGGATGTCAGATGATGAGTGGGAGGAGCTAGATTTGTCCGCGAGGGCTGCTATCATGCTTACTCTCAGTGATTCTCTTGTGTTCAATGTTCAAGCTGAAAAGACCTCTTATGGCCTATGGCAGAGGCTAGCAGAGTTGTATGCCCAGAAGAGTTCAGCCAGTAAGGTTTATTGGTTGAAGAAGCTGGTTGATCTTCGCATGAAGGAAGGTACAGCTATGACCTCACACTTGAGTGAGTTCAATGCCATCTTTACACAGCTAATTGCACAGGGGTTGAACCTTGATGAGGAGTTCAAGGCTACTTTCTTGTTGTGTACCCTCCCTGAGAGTTGGGACACTTTCAAGACCACCCTGTCTATCACTCTTATATATGCTGATGTAGAGAGCTCTCTCCTTATGGAGGAGATGAGCAGGAAGAATAATGCGGGCAGCAAGTCTTCAAATGCTTTGCAGGTACAGGAAAGAGGCAGGACTCAGCAGAAGGGGAGATCTGCTAGTAAGTCCAAATCCCGCAGTCAGTCCCGTGGCAAAAAGGATATTGAATGCTTCTATTGTGGCAAGAAGGGTCTAAGTGCTTCAAGTTTATACGGGATCAGAAAGCCAAGAAGGCTGAGGCAAAGGATGCAGGCAGTGGAAGCAAAGGCAAAGGGAAGGCCAAGGAAGATGACTTGGATGCAGTGAATGTTGCAGCAGAAGACAGTGAAAGTGACAGGCATGATGTTTTATGCTCTTCTGCTGTAATTGCACATACATTGGTTATTGATGGTCATGACATGCACACCTGGCTCTTGGATTCAGGTGCTTCTTTTCATGTTACTCCTCATAGGGAGTGGTTTACTTCCTACACAGGTACTCATGGAGTTGTTCACCTTGGGAACAACTATGCATGTTAGATTGCAGGGATTGGCAGTATACAGATAGTATTCCCTGATGGACACATATTTATGCTTGATGGTGTTCGCCATGTGCCGCAAATCAAGAAAAATTTGATTAGCACTGGCTTGTTGGATGACAGTGGTTACCACACCACATTTGGGGATTCCAAATGGGTGATTACTGATGGCCAGGTTATAGTGGCTGAGGGTTATAAGAGTGATACCTTGTACCCTCTTTATGTTTCCAGTGTAGGTAATCATGTTGTTGCCATAACCGAGCTGCCAAAGGTTTCATTGTGGCATAGCCGGTTGGGACACATGTCCGTTAAAGGAATGCAAGAACTGTCACGTTTGGGTTATCTGCCGTCTCTTTCATTTTCAGATTTGCCTACTTGTGATCATTGCATTTTTGGAAAGCATTCTATGACTCCTCATAAGAGGAGAACTCCCCAGAATAGAGCACCGCTTGATCTAGTGCACACTGATTTGTGTGAGATGCCACAGCTATCACTAGGGGGTGCAAAGTATTTCATTACTTTTATTGAAGATGCCACACGCAAAGTGTGGGTCTATTTCTTGAAGCATAAGAGCGATGCCTTAGATGCTTTCAAGAAGTTTGTCGCTCAGGTTGAGAATTGGACAGGTCGCAGGCTGAAATGCCTCAGATCGGATAATGGGGGTGAGTATGTGTCACATGCTTTTGTACAGTTTTGCAAAGCTAAGGGCATTAAACAGGAACTCACAGCCCCTCATAATGCATCTCAAAATGGTGTGAGTGAGCGGATGAATCGAACTATTCAGGAGAAGGTTCGATGTATGTTGTCTTATGCTGCATTGCCCCATGGCTTTTGGGCAGAAGCCGTGCAAACAGCAGTTCACATAATTAACAGGTCGCCGAACAGGGCTTTGGAGTTGAAAGTGCCAGAGGAGGTGTGGTCTGGCAAGCCACCTTCATATAAGCACTTACGTGTGTTTGGCTGCGAGTGCTTTGCTCATATACGCAAAGAACTGCGCACCAAACTGGAGCCAAAGTCTTCCAGATGCATCTTTATGGGTTATGGTGACGAAGGTGAAATGGGATACAGGTTATGGGATCCCGTTAAACGGAAGATTATACGCAGCAATGATGTCATCTTTAAAGAGGATAGTGTACACAAAGAACCCGTGCAACCTGTGGAATACAGGAAGGTTATTTATGATGATGTCGGACAGCAAAGAATGCCCATTTATATGCAGCAGCAGGCTGCTGCAGATAACCCTGTTCAAGAGGGTATACAGGCTGAAAATCAGCCAGATAATTTTGCCAATGATGCACCACTGGATATGCCAGCAAATGGGGCTGTAGAACAGCCAAATATGGTGGTACAGCCACCCGTCATGCATGACGAACAGGCTAGACAGCAGCCTAATCCGGAACATTTTGTTAGGAGGAGCACCCGTGTACAACGGCCTCCTGACAGGTTTGTTCCAGGAGCCAATAATGTGGCTGATTTTATCATGCTGACAGATTGTGGTGAGCCTTCCAGCTTCAAGGAAGCTATGGGAAGAGCAGAGAAAAGGAAGTGGGAGAAAGCCATGCAATCTGAAATGGACTCCTTACTTCAAAATGATACATGGGACTTGGTGCAGCTACCTGCAGGCAGAAAGGTTTTGCCATGCAAGTGGGTTTACAAAGTCAAAGTGGATTCAAATGCTTTACCAAGGTATAAGGCCAGATTGGTTGCCAAGGGATTTAAGCAGGAGAAGGGCATTGACTTTGATGAGATCTTTTCCCCTGTAGTCAAGATGACTACTTTGAGAGCAGTGTTAGCTCTTGTTGCTCATGAGGACATGGATTTATGTCAGATGGATGTGAAGACTGCTTTTCTTCACGGAGATCTCCATGATGAGATCTATATGAGTCAGCCAGAGGGATATGCTGTTAAAGGGAAAGAGCAGCTTGTGTGTAAGCTCAAGAGGAGCTTGTATGGACTCGAGCAGGCGCCAAGAGAATGGTACAAGAAGTTTGATGCCTTCATGCAGTCCCAAGGGTATCATAGGTGTGAGACCGATCATTGCTTGTACACCAAACGGGCAAAGGATGGCAGTTTGATGCTACTCATTCTATATGTGGATGACATGCTGATTGCCAGTAAATCTCAGCAGGAGATTAGTACTTTGAAGAAACAACTGCATAAGTCTTTTGACATGAAAGACTTGGGTGATGCAAACCATATTCTTGGCATGCGGATTACTCATGACAGGTCCAAGGGACTTTTGTTTCTGTCACAGAAGGAGTACATTGACAAAGTACTGCAGAGGTTTAAAATGGAGGGGGGGAAGTCTATTAGTACCCCGTTGCCTCCACATTTAAAACTCAGCAGTAAGGACAGCCCCAGATCAGATGATGATAAGGCTGAAATGGCCAAGGTTCCGTATGCATCTGTAGTTGGTTCTTTGATGTATGCCATGGTTGCCACTCGTCCGGATATTGCTTTTGCGGTGGGAGTCATCAGCAGGTATATGGCAAATCCAGGTAAGCGGCACTGGGAAGCAGTGAAAGGTGTCTTGAGGTATCTCAAGGGTACCAAAGACTTGTGCATATGCTATGGTAGGCAGGATGCATTGGTGCATGGTTTTACAGATTCAGACTATGCAAGGAATGCAGATAACCGGAAATCTACTACCGGTTATATTTTCACATTTGCAGGAGGTGCTATATCATGGGTGTCTCGGTTGCAGAAATGCGTTGCACTGTCAACCACTGAAGCTGAATATGTTGCAGCCACTGAGGCTTGCAAGGAAGCAATATGGCTTACTTGGCTGGTGGGAGATTTGGGCAGTACAGGAGATATGCCAGTTTTGCATTGTGATAGTCAGAATGCTATCATGTTGGCAAAGAATCCAGTCTTTCATCAAAAGACCAAGCACATAGATGTGAAATACCATTTCATCAGGGAGGTACTGGAAGACAAGCGACTTGAGCTTGTGAAGGTGCATACTGATGATAATCCTGCAGATTTGCTCACTAAGAGCTTGCCTACAGAGCGGTTTGCACATTGCCGCCACATCATGGGATTAGGATGAGACCATTCTTATTTTATGGTCTTGTATACAGTAACTGTATATTGCTGTAATTTTTATTCTTTTCTTCCCTTTAGGCACATTGGCCTTTAGGTGGGAGGTTGTTGGGGTAAAGGCACATTGCCACCCTTTTATTAAAGATATGACACCTATGACTGTCTTAAGACAGTCATAGGGTGAAAAACCTAATCCTAATAAAACCTATGAGTTTGTGGTGTGGCTCAACACTTCACACCCACATCTTTTGTGTCACCCCTCTCTCTCACTCTCTCCCCGTTGTACTTCTCCCTCATTCTTTCCCTCTCAACCAGTTGGTTGAAGACATGCTTCGGGCATATGTATCTAAGAGACAGTCTTCATGGGAAGATTATCTACCTATGATTGAATTTGCTTACAACAGTGCAAAGCATTCTAGTACAGGTTACAGTTCTTTTATGCTTATGTACGGGTTTCAACCTAAGTCACCAGTTATGGTTGGATTAAAAGGTATTCAAAATGATGCTGCTAAGAATTTCTTGCTAGATATGCAGGAAATGTTGCAGTTTGCCAAGGAGTCTATTAGAAGTGCCCAAGATCGGGACAGATTTTATGCTAATAGACATCGTTCACCCAGAAATTTCTCTGAAGGAACGATGGTATATTTGAGAATTCCTAAGGAATCCAAGCGCCTAAGTACTGGTTTGGTTCCGAAATTATCCCCCAGATACTGTGGTCCTTTTAAGGTCATTAAAAGAATTGGACCAGTTGCATATCGACTAGAATTGCCTCCTGATGTTAAAGTACATCCAGTCTTTCATGTCAGTAGACTGAAAGAAGTCTTGGGTGCAGAAGATCAACTTGTTTCTCCTCATGAGATTATAGAAGTTACAGATTTAACTTTTATTCCTCACGAACCTGAATGTATTCTTGAATTTCGTGAAAGACAGATTCGTAATCGTATTATCACGGAATACAAGATTAAGTGGAAGGATCGTGTTGAGGAGGATGCAACATGGGAGACATTACAAAACCTCCAAAGAACATTTCCGGATTTCTTAGCGAACTCAGGAGTGAGTTCTTAGAGGAGGGGGAGTATGTCATGTGCACGGATTGGTATCTGACGTGTACTAGGTACACAAAACTAGCTCAGGTTAGCCTGGGGAGGCTTAGAGCTAGGCAGGCTTGATTCTCGGGTTGAGTGGCAAGGGTACGAACTATTTATAGGTCTTCGCTATTTTTGGCGCCGGGGCCCGAGTCTATAAAAGAGGCCCAGGGGGTTCAGTTCTCAGTGTGCAGTTGGGAGCAAGTCTCGTTCCCAGGTGCAAGGTCTGATCCTTGATTGAGTCGCGGACGCGCGCTTGCATCTTAGCGTAGCCCAAGGCCCAGTGACAGATCCAGGGCTTCGCAGCGCCACCTGGTGGTATGGGATACCAGGTTGGTTTGGATCTGATTGGGAGTTCGTGCCAGTAGCTCAGCTCGTGGCTCGGAGGGGACATCTTCTGATTCGGGATCACATCCCGTAGATGTTATGGTTGGGTGGTGAGCAGCCTGCTCAGATCTGATGTTGTGTGTGGTTGTTTTGCAGATCAGGGGTTTCAGGAGTGTTGGGACGTGTCAAGCAGGTAGCAGGAAGGAGGGAGAGAGAGTACCTCCTTGGCCCTTTAGACCCCTCTATCTTGCAAACACCCCAAATACTAATTATCCTAACCCCCACTAACTCGACCCACTTTTGGCCTTCATTACAACCATCCCTCCTCAAAAAATAAATTTGTCCTTAAAATTGCAGGTGATGGTAAGACCCCAAGGCCCTATGGTGGTAAAACGAAGCATACTCCATGCCACTGATATTTCCTTGTGCCTGGCAACTCCAGGATCATGTGGGTGGTAATCCATCCTGGCACAATTATCATCTGAAAGCTTCATAATCACAGAAGTCTGGGATGTTCCCATGAAGGTTGTTCTACACACCCCATTGTGCCTTGCTGCCCAGTCGTCTCCACATGGGAAGCATTCATGGCTATGCCATATACCCCATTTGATAGCTTCAATGAACTGTCTTGGCATTGCATCTTTAATCATGCTATTCTTACCAAATGGGAAGGACTAGAATTCCCCATCATAACTGCTGTATTTGGGTTCAAACAGCTCCAAAATTGTCTTTAATCCTTTAGCATGCCATGGGCTCACATATAAGACAACATAGGGCTGTAATACATATCCATCAAATGTGTTCTCAAGACACTGTATGTGCTGAAACATGGTACCTCTAGCCTCCAAACAGCCACAAAATCTGAAAGAGGAAAGTCAGGCCTACTAGGAGTCATGTAAGCACAGTCCCACCATGTATCTTTGTAATTTACTTAAGGCCAAAAAGAGGAAGCTGTCCATGTCAATGCTGTAGCAAGAAGACAGCATAAACATGCACTAGTCCCAAAAGCAATCAGCCATGTGTGTCCCAAAATGCTGTACTGACCCATAGTCTAGAAAATGCTTTCCATATTGATTGCGTCTGAGCACCATTGAACAAGTCATCTCTGCCATAATCCTCAAATACCATTAACCAAGATCCAATCAAGCACTCTAATGAGTACCCCTTCTTTCTTGAAGGTGAGGCATGAACTTGCATATGTTGATGTTCAAGATGTGCTGCAACTAAATCTGTAACAAAATTACCATTCACTGGCTGCATGCTTCTGGCCCTATTCCCAAACAACACCAACAAGTTGCATGTAACATGAACATTAAAATTGGACTGACAAGGCCTAGCCATACATTCTCATGCAATCCAAATGGCTCCTTCAAGCTTAGTTAGTTCTCTTGCAAAGCTACCTTTGAAGATCTCCATACAAGGGACAATTCCCAAGATTGATATCATTGTAGGGTTTCCAATCAGCTGATAAATGAGGTTCCATAAATCCTCATTGTGAATGGACTAAAATAGTGCCATATACATAAGGTTGTGTAATACATTTCCCCTTAAAGATGATTGCATCAAAAATTTCAGTTCCATAGCCGAAATGCTCAAATCTGACAACAAAGTGGACCCATTTCCATCCAAGCCTGAAAATCTCTCTGTCAAGCGACCAATCATTTCAATAACATGATTCCCATCTGTGATTGCATTTTGCAGGTGGACATGAGTAGACTAGCAAGCAAATGGGTTGTCTTTCGGTGATACCAACATTTGGAATAACTGCATGCAACATAAATCATCATGATGCCCCGAAAATAAATATGCCAACATTGGCCCAAAACCCACAGCATCACGCTGCATTAGGGCTACAATCATAGCAGCTGAATCTTGGGGGTTCATTTGTTGACTCATCTCTGCCACTAGTTGGAAAAATAATGTCTTCATGTATTTCTGAATTTCCAGCTCATTGGCTACTGATGTATGCAGGCCAATATCCGTCAATCTGAAAATGATTTTCTAGATTTCACCCACATAGGTTTGTTCAGCCACCCTACCATGATGCATTGAAGACAAATTATCTAGGTAGGCCCATGTAAGAATACTGTAGGTTCAACAAGTGTCCCACTTGTCCTACAACCCAATGTGTGTGTTGGGAATATAGCATCCATCCCCATAAATTTGTCTAGGCTGCATTTGCTGTAGACTAGACTCCTTGTAGAGCCTCATGTCTGCCTGAGATTATGGCCAACTTCTCCCATAGGCATTGTGCTGAAACATATTTGGGAAATAAATGCTAGAGGGATGGGCTTTCCCAAAAGCATTGTAAGAAATCCTAGATTTACTATATTTAGAAATGTGCTAAGGAACAGAAAGGAGACTGAGATTGCAGAGAACAAGGAATAATTGTATTGCTTGAATGTCTGTAGGATAGATGTCGTTGTCATCCATACAATTGGGCCTCTCTTATATAGAGAGTGAAGAGTCACACATGAAAAGGTGTGTACTCCAAAGGGTATGTGCATGAAGAGGTGTGTACCCCTAGTGAAGGGTGTGACCCTTGATGAGAGGGTACATTACAATAGGAATGTCTCTT